>NW_027485991.1:0-27763 GCF_050908995.1 Andrena cerasifolii
AAGTAACGTCTCCGGAGAGCAAATCAAAGAGCGAGAAGTGGCGCAGGTGTTTCGAGACAGTGATTGTTTAACAACGAGACGCAGAATTTTCGAACGCCTCTTGAAAGACCTGCGCCTCTTATTTGCAACTTTAAGGCGATGCCTTTTAAGCTGAAATTTAGTATACCTCTTTCCACTTCATTTTCTCCTGATATATTGGCCAAAATCTGGCGAAAATTTTCAGAATGCACAAAATTGGGCTTTGTAACAGGAGAACATGCCGTCGAAAGAGATGGAACAAAGTAACGTCTCTGGAGAGCAAATCAAAGAGCGAGAAGTGGCGCAGGTGTTTCGAGACATTGATTGTTAAACAGCGAGACGCAGAATTTTCGAACGCCTCTTGAAAGACCTGCGCCTCTTATTTGCAACTTTAAGGCGATGCCTTTTAAGCTGAAATTTAGTATACCTCTTTCCACTTCATGTTCTCCTGATATATTGGCCAAAATCTGGCGAAAATTTTCAGAATGCACAAAATTGGGCTTTGTATTAGGAGAACATGCCGTCGAAAGAGATGGCACAAAGTAACGTCTCCGGAGAGCAAATCAAAGAGCGAGAAGAGGCGCAGGTGTTTCGAGACAGTGACTGTTTAACGAAGAGACGCAGAATTTTCGAACGCCTCTTGCAAGGCCTGCGCCTCTTATTTGCAACTTTAAGGCGATGCCTTTGAAGCTGAAATTTAATATACCTCTTTCCACTTCATTTTCTCCTGATATATTGGCCAAAATCTGGCGACAATTTCGAGAATACACAAAATTGAGCTTTCTAACAGGACAACATGCCGTTGAAAGAGATGGAACAAAGTAACGTCTCTGGAGAGCATATCAAAGCGCGAGAAGTGGCGCAGGTGTTTCGAGACAGTGATTGTTTAACAACGAGACGCAGAATTTTCGAACGCCTCTGGAAAGGCCTGCGCTTCTTATTTGCAACTTTAAGGCGATGCCTTTGAAGCTGAAATTTAGTATACCTCTATCCACTTCATTTTCTCCTGATATATTGGCCAAAATCTGGCGAAAATTTCGAGAATACACAAAATTGAGCTTTGTATTAGGAGAACATGCCGTCGAAAGAGATGGCACAAAGTAACGTCTCCGGAGAGCAAATCAAAGAGCGAGAAGAGGCGCAGGTGTTTCGAGACAGTGACTGTTTAACGAAGAGACGCAGAATTTTCGAACGCCTCTTGAAAGGCCTGCGCCTCCTATTTGCAACTTTAAGGCGATGCCTTTGAAGCTGAAATTTAGTATACCTCTTTCCACTTCATGTTCTCCTGATATATTGGCCAAAATCTGGCGAAAATTTTCAGAATGCACAAAATTGGGCTTTGTAACAGGAGAACATGCCGTCGAAAGCGATGGCACAAAGTAACGTCTCCGGAGAGCAAACCAAAGAGCGAGAAGAGGCGCAGATGTTTCGAGACAGTGATTGTTTAACAACGAGACGCAGAATTTTCGAACGCCTCTTGCAAGGCCTGCGCCTCTTATTTGCAACTTTAAGGCGATGCCTTTGAAGCTGAAACTTAGTATACCTCTTTCCACTTCATGGTCTCCTGATATATTGGCCAAAATCTGGCAAAAATTTTCAGAATGCACAAAATTCAGCTTTGTAACAGGACAACATGCCGTTGAAAGAGATGGAACAAAGTAACGTCTCTGGAGAGCAAATCAAAGAGCGAGAAGTGGCGCAGGTGTTTCGAGACAGTGATTGTTTAACAACGAGACGCAGAATTTTCGAACGCCTCTTGAAAGACCTGCGCCTCTTATTTGCAACTTTAAGCCGATGCCTTTTAAGCTGAAATTTAGTATACCTCTTTCCACTTCATTTTCTCCTGATATATTGGCCAAAATCTGGCGAAAATTTTCAGAATGCACAAAATTGGGCTTTGTAACAGGAGAACATGCCGTCGAAAGAGATGGAACAAAGTAACGTCTCTGGAGAGCAAATCAAAGAGCGAGAAGTGGCGCAGATATTTCGAGACAGTGACTGTTTAACGAAGGCACGCAGAATTTTCGAACGCCTCTTGCAAGGCCTGCGCCTCTTATTTGCAACTTTAAGGCGATGCCTTTGAAGCTGAAATTTCGTATACCTCTTTCGACTTCATGTTCTCCTGATATATTGGCCAAAATCTGGCGAAAATTTCGAGAATACACATAATTGAGCATTGTAACAGGACAACATGCCGTTGAAAGAGATGGAACAAAGTAACGTCTCTGGAGAGCAAATCAAAGAGCGAGAAGTGGCGCAGGTGTTTCGAGACAGTGATTGTTTAACAACGAGACGCAGAATTTTCGAACGCCTCTTGAAAGGCCTGCGCCTCTTATTTGCAACTTTAAGGCGATGCCTTTGAAGCTGAAATTTAGTATACCTCTTTCCACTTCATGTTCTCCTGATATATTGGCCAAAATCTGGCGAAAATTTTCAGAATTAACAAAATTGGGCTTTGTAATAGGAGAACATGCCGTCGAAAGAGATGGAACAAAGTAACGTCTCCGGAGAGCAAATCAAAGAGCGAGAAGTGGCGCAGATATTTCGAGACAGTGACTGTTTAACGAAGACACGCAGAATTTTCGAACGCCTCTTGAAAGACCTGCGCCTCTTATTTGCAACTTTAAGGCGATCCCTTTGAAGCTGAAATTTAGTATACCTCTTTCCACTTCATTTTCTCCTGATATATTGGCCAATATCTGGCGACAATTTCGAGAATACACAAAATTGAGCTTTCTAACAGGACAACATGCCGTTGAAAGAGATGGAACAAAGTAACGTCTCTGGAGAGCAAATCAAAGCGCGAGAAGTGGCGCAGGTGTTTCGAGACAGTGATTGTTTAACAACGAGACGCAGAATTTTCGAACGCCTCTGGAAAGGCCTGCGCTTCTTATTTGCAACTTTAAGGCGATGCCTTTGAAGCTGAAATTTAGTATACCTCTTTCCACTTCATTTTCTCCTGATATATTGGCCAAAATCTGGCGAAAATTTCGAGAATACACAAAATTGAGCTTTGTAACAGGACAACATGCCGTTGAAAGAGATGGAACAAAGTAACGTCTCTGGAGAGCAAATCAAAGAGCGAGAAGTGGCGCAGGTGTTTCGAGACAGTGATTGTTTAACAACGAGACGCAGAATTTTCGAACGCCTCTTGAAAGGCCTGCGCCTCTTATTTGCAACTTTAAGGCGATGCCTTTGAAGCTGAAATTTAGTATACCTCTTTCGACTTCATGTTCTCCTGATATATTGGCCAAAATCTGGCGAAAATTTTCAGAATGCACAAAATTGGGCTATGTAACAGGAGATCATGCCGTCGAAAGAGATGGAACAAAGTAACGTCTCCGGAGAGCAAATCAAAGAGCGAGAAGAGGCGCAGATGTTTCGAGACAGTGATTGTTTAACGAAGAGACGCAGAATTTTCGAACGCCTCTTGCAAGGCCTGCGCCTCTTATTTGCAACTTTAAGGCGATGCCTTTGAAGCTGAAATTTAGTATACCTCTTTCCACTTCATGGTCTCCTGATATATTGGCCAAAATCTGACAAAAATTTTCAGAATGCACAAAATTGGGCTTTGTAATAGGAGAACATGCCGTCGAAAGAGATGGAACAAAGTAACGTCTCCGGAGAGCAAATCAAAGAGCGAGAAGAGGCGCAGATGTTTCGAGACAGTGATTGTTTAACGAAGAGACGCAGAATTTTCGAACGCCTCTTGCAAGGCCTGCGCCTCTTATTTGCAACTTTAAGGCGATGCCTTTGAAGCTGAAATTTAGTATACCTCTTTCCACTTCATGGTCTCCTGATATATTGGCCAAAATCTGGCAAAAATTTTCAGAATGCACAAAATTGGGCTTTGTAATAGGAGAACATGCCGTCGAAAGAGATGGAACAAAGTAACGTCTCCGGAGAGCAAATCAAAGAGCGAGAAGTGGCGCAGATATTTCGAGACAGTGACTGTTTAACGAAGACACGCAGAATTTTCGAACGCCTCTTGAAAGGCCTGTGCCTCTTATTTGCAACTTTAAGGCGATGCCTTTGAAGCTGAAATTTAGTATACCTCTTTCGACTTCATGTTCTCCTGATATATTGGCCAAAATCTGGCGAAAATTTCGAGAATACACAAAATTCAGCTTTGTAACAGTACAACATGCCGTTGAAAGAGATGGAACAAAGTAACGTCTCTGGAGAGCAAATCAAAGAGCGAGAAGTGGCGCAGATGTTTCGAGACAGTGACTGTTTAACGAAGAGACGCAGAATTTTCGAACGCCTCTTGCAAGGCCTGCGCCTCTTATTTGCAACTTTAAGGCGATGCCTTTGAAGCTGAAACTTAGTATACCTCTTTCCACTTCATGGTCTCCTGATATATTGGCCAAAATCTGGCAAAAATTTTCAGAATGCACAAAATTCAGCTTTGTAACAGGACAACATGCCGTTGAAAGAGATGGAACAAAGTAACGTCTCTGGAGAGCAAATCAAAGAGCGAGAAGTGGCGCAGGTGTTTCGAGACAGTGATTGTTTAACAACGAGACGCAGAATTTTCGAACGCCTCTTGAAAGACCTGCGCCTCTTATTTGCAACTTTAAGGCGATGCCTTTTAAGCTGAAATTTAGTATACCTCTTTCCACTTCATTTTCTCCTGATATATTGGCCAAAATCTGGCGAAAATTTTCAGAATGCACAAAATTGGGCTTTGTAACAGGAGAACATGCCGTCGAAAGAGATGGAACAAAGTAACGTCTCTGGAGAGCAAATCAAAGACCGAGAAGTGGCGCAGGTGTTTCGAGACATTGATTGTTAAACAACGAGACGCAGAATTTTCGAACGCCTCTTGAAAGACCTGCGCCTCTTATTTGCAACTTTAAGGCGATGCCTTTTAAGCTGAAATTTAGTATACCTCTTTCCACTTCATGTTCTCCTGATATATTGGCCAAAATCTGGCGAAAATTTTCAGAATGCACAAAATTGGGCTTTGTATTAGGAGAACATGCCGTCGAAAGAGATGGCACAAAGTAACGTCTCCGGAGAGAAAATCAAAGAGCGAGAACAGGCGCAGGTGTTTCGAGACAGTGACTGTTTAACGAAGAGACGCAGAATTTTCGAACGCCTCTTGAAAGGCCTGCGCCTCCTATTTGCAACTTTAAGGCGATGCCTTTAAAGCTGAAATTTAGTATACCTCTTTCCACTTCATGTTCTCCTGATATATTGGCCAAAATCTGGCGAAAATTTTCAGAATGCACAAAATTGGGCTTTGTAACAGGAGAACATGCCGTCGAAAGCGATGGCACAAAGTAACGTCTCCGGAGAGCAAACCAAAGAGCGAGAAGAGGCGCAGATGTTTCGAGACAGTGACTGTTTAACGAAGAGACGCAGAATTTTCGAACGCCTCTTGCAAGGCCTGCGCCTCTTATTTGCAACTTTAAGGCGATGCCTTTGAAGCTGAAATTTAGTATACCTCTTTCCACTTCATTTTCTCCTGATATATTGGCCAAAATCTGGCGACAATTTCGAGAATACACAAAATTGAGCTTTCTAACAGGACAACATGCCGTTGAAAGAGATGGAACAAAGTAACGTCTCTGGAGAGCAAATCAAAGCGCGAGAAGTGGCGCAGGTGTTTCGAGACAGTGATTGTTTAACAACGAGACGCAGAATTTTCGAACGCCTCTGGAAAGGCCTGCGCTTCTTATTTGCAACTTTAAGGCGATGCCTTTGAAGCTGAAATTTAGTATACCTCTTTCCACTTCATTTTCTCCTGATATATTGGCCAAAATCTGGCGAAAATTTCGAGAATACACAAAATTGAGCTTTGTAACAGGACAACATGCCGTTGAAAGAGATGGAACAAAGTAACGTCTCTGGAGAGCAAATCAAAGAGCGAGAAGTGGCGCAGGTGTTTCGAGACAGTGATTGTTTAACAACGAGACGCAGAATTTTCGAACGCCTCTTGAAAGGCCTGCGCCTCTTATTTGCAACTTTAAGGCGATGCCTTTGAAGCTGAAATTTAGTATACCTCTTTCGACTTCATGTTCTCCTGATATATTGGCCAAAATCTGGCGAAAATTTTCAGAATGCACAAAATTGGGCTATGTAACAGGAGATCATGCCGTCGAAAGAGATGGAACAAAGTAACGTCTCCGGAGAGCAAATCAAAGAGCGAGAAGAGGCGCAGATGTTTCGAGACAGTGATTGTTTAACGAAGAGACGCAGAATTTTCGAACGCCTCTTGCAAGGCCTGCGCCTCTTATTTGCAACTTTAAGGCGATGCCTTTGAAGCTGAAATTTAGTATACCTCTTTCCACTTCATGGTCTCCTGATATATTGGCCAAAATCTGGCAAAAATTTTCAGAATGCACAAAATTGGGCTTTGTAATAGGAGAACATGCCGTCGAAAGAGATGGAACAAAGTAACGTCTCCGGAGAGCAAATCAAAGAGCGAGAAGTGGCGCAGATATTTCGAGACAGTGACTGTTTAACGAAGACACGCAGAATTTTCGAACGCCTCTTGGAAGGCCTGCGCCTCTTATTTGCAACTTTAAGGCGATGCCTTTGAAGCTGAAATTTAGTATACCTCTTTCGACTTCATGTTCTCCTGATATATTGGCCAAAATCTGGCGAAAATTTTCAGAATGCACAAAATTGGGCTTTGTAACAGGAGAACATGCCGTCGAAAGCGATGGCACAAAGTAACGTCTCCGGAGAGCAAACCAAAGAGCGAGAAGAGGCGCAGATGTTTCGAGACAGTGACTGTTTAACGAAGAGACGCAGAATTTTCGAACGCCTCTTGCAAGGCCTGCGCCTCTTATTTGCAACTTTAAGGCGATGCCTTTGAAGCTGAAATTTAGTATACCTCTTTCCACTTCATTTTCTCCTGATATATTGGCCTAAATCTGGCGACAATTTCGAGAATACACAAAATTGAGCTTTCTAACAGGACAACATGCCGTTGAAAGAGATGGAACAAAGTAACGTCTCTGGAGAGCAAATCAAAGCGCGAGAAGTGGCGCAGGTGTTTCGAGACAGTGATTGTTTAACAACGAGACGCAGAATTTTCGAACGCCTCTGGAAAGGCCTGCGCTTCTTATTTGCAACTTTAAGGCGATGCCTTTGAAGCTGAAATTTAGTATACCTCTTTCCACTTCATTTTCTCCTGATATATTGGCCAAAATCTGGCGAAAATTTCGAGAATACACAAAATTGAGCTTTGTAACAGGACAACATGCCGTTGAAAGAGATGGAACAAAGTAACGTCTCTGGAGAGCAAATCAAAGAGCGAGAAGTGGCGCAGGTGTTTCGAGACAGTGATTGTTTAACAACGAGACGCAGAATTTTCGAACGCCTCTTGAAAGGCCTGCGCCTCTTATTTGCAACTTTAAGGCGATGCCTTTGAAGCTGAAATTTAGTATACCTCTTTCGACTTCATGTTCTCCTGATATATTGGCCAAAATCTGGCGAAAATTTTCAGAATGCACAAAATTGGGCTTTGTAACAGGAGATCATGCCGTCGAAAGAGATGGAACAAAGTAACGTCTCCGGAGAGCAAATCAAAGAGCGAGAAGAGGCGCAGATGTTTCGAGACAGTGATTGTTTAACGAAGAGACGCAGAATTTTCGAACGCCTCTTGCAAGGCCTGCGCCTCTTATTTGCAACTTTAAGGCGATGCCTTTGAAGCTGAAATTTAGTATACCTCTTTCCACTTCATGGTCTCCTGATATATTGGCCAAAATCTGGCGAAAATTTTCAGAATGCACAAAATTGGGCTTTGTAACAGGAGAACATGCCGTCGAAAGAGATGGCACAAAGTAACGTCTCCGGAGAGCAAATCAAAGAGCGAGAAGAGGCGCAGATGTTTCCAGACAGTGACTGTTTAACGAAGAGACGCAGAATTTTCGAACGCCTCTTGCAAGGCCTGCGCCTCTTATTTGCAACTTTAAGGCGATGCCTTTGAAGCTGAAATTTAGTATACCTCTTTCCACTTCATGTTCTCCTGATATATTGGCCAAAATCTGGCGAAAATTTTCAGAATGCACAAAATTGGGCTTTGTAATAGGAGAACATGCCGTCGAAAGAGATGGAACAAAGTAACGTCTCCGGAGAGCAAATTAAAGAGCGAGAAGTGGCGCAGGTGTTTCGAGACAGTGATTGTTTAACAACGAGACGCAGAATTTTCGAACGCCTCTTGAAAGACCTGCGCCTCTTATTTGCAACTTTAAGGCGATCCCTTTGAAGCTGAAATTTAGTATACCTCTTTCGACTTCATGATCTCCTGATATATTGGCCAAAATCTGGCGAAAATTTCGAGAATACACAAAATTGAGCTTTGTAACAGGACAACATGCCGTTGAAAGAGATGGAACAAAGTAACGTCTCTGGAGAGCAAATCAAAAAGGGAGAAGTGGCGCAGGTGTTTCGAGACAGTGACTGTTTAACGAAGAGACGCAGAATTTTCGAACGCCTCTTGAAAGGCGTGCGCCTCTTATTTGAAACTTTAAGGCGATGCCTTTGAAGCTGAAATTTAGTATACCTATTTCCACTTCATTTTCTCCTGATATATTGGCCAAAATCTGGCGAAAATTTTCAGAATGCACAAAATTGGGCTTTGTAACAGGAGAACATGCCGTCGAAAGAGATGGCACAAAGTAACGTCTCCGGAGAGCAAATCAAAGAGCGAGAAGAGGCGCAGATGTTTCGAGACAGTGACTGTTTAACGAAGAGACGCAGAATTTTCGAACGCCTCTTCCAAGGCCTGCGCCTCTTATTTGCAACTTTAAGGCGATGCCTTTGAAGCTGAAATTTAGTATACCTCTTTCCACTTCATGTTCTCCTGATATATTGGCCAAAATCTGGCGAAAATTTTCAGAATGCACAAAATTGGGCTTTGTAACAGGAGAACATGCCGTCGAAAGAGATAGCACAAAGTAACGTCTCCGGAGAGCAAATCAAAGAGCGAGAAGTGGCGCAGGGGTTTCGAGACAGTGACTGTTTAACGAAGAGACGCAGAATTTTCGAACGCCTCTTGCAAGGCCTGCGCCTCTTATTTGCAACTTTAAGGCGATGCCTTTGAAGCTGAAATTTAGTATACCTCTTTCCACTTCATGTTCTCCTGATATATTGGCCAAAATCTGGCGAAAATTTTCAGAATGCACAAAATTGGGCTTTGTAATAGGAGAACATGCCGTCGAAAGAGATGGAACAAAGTAACGTCTCCGGAGAGCAAATCAAAGAGCGAGAAGTGGCGCAGGTGTTTCGAGACAGTGACTGTTTAACGAAGAGACGCAGAATTTTCGAACGCCTCTTCCAAGGCCTGCGCCTCTTATTTGCAACTTTAAGGCGATGCCTTTGAAGCTGAAATTTAGTATACCTCTTTCCACTTCATGTTCTCCTGATATATTGGCCAAAATCTGGCGAAAATTTTCAGAATGCACAAAATTGGGCTTTGTAACAGGAGAACATGCCGTCGAAAGAGATGGCACAAAGTAACGTCTCCGGAGAGCAAATCAAAGAGCGAGAAGAGGCGCAGATGTTTCGAGACAGTGACTGTTTAACGAAGAGACGCAGAATTTTCGAACGCCTCTTGCAAGGCCTGCGCCTCTTATTTGTAACTTTAAGGCGATGCCTTTGAAGCTGAAATTTAGTATACCTCTTTCCACTTCATGTTCTCCTGATATATTGGCCAAAATCTGGCGAAAATTTTCAGAATGCACAAAATTGGGCTTTTTAATAGGAGAACATGCTGTCGAAAGAGATGGAACAAAGTAACGTCTCCGGAGAGCAAATCAAAGAGCGAGAAGTGGCGCAGGTGTTTCGAGACAGTGATTGTTTAACGAAGAGACGCAGAATTTTCGAACGCCTCTTGAAAGGCCTGCGCCTCTTATTTGCAACGTTAAGGCGATGCCTTTGAAGCTGAAATTTAGTATACCTCTTTCCACTTCATGTTCTCCTGATATATTGGCCAAAATCTGGCGAAAATTTTCAGAATGCACAAAATTGGGCTTTTTAATAGGAGAACATGCCGTCGAAAGAGATGGAACAAAGTAACGTCTCCGGAGAGCAAATCAAAGAGCGAGAAGTGGCGCAGGTGTTTCGAGACAGTGATTGTTTAACGAAGAGACGCAGAATTTTCGAACGCCTCTTGAAAGGCCTGCGGCTCTTATTTGCAACGTTAAGGCGATGCCTTTGAAGCTGAAATTTAGTATACCTCTTTCCACTTCATGTTCTCCTGATATATTGGCCAAAATCTGGCGAAAATTTTCAGAATGCACAAAATTGGGCTTTTTAATAGGAGAACATGCCGTCGAAAGAGATGGAACAAAGTAACGTCTCCGGAGAGCAAATCAAAGAGCGAGAAGTGGCGCAGGTGTTTCGAGACAGTGATTGTTTAACGAAGAGACGCAGAATTTTCGAACGCCTCTTGAAAGGCCTGCGCCTCTTATTTGCAACGTTAAGGCGATGCCTTTGAAGCTGAAATTTAGTATACCTCTTTCCACTTCATGTTCTCCTGATATATTGGCCAAAATCTGGCGAAAATTTTCAGAATGCACAAAATTGGGCTTTGTAACAGGAGAACATGCCGTCGAAAGAGATGGCACAAAGTAACGTCTCAGGAGAGCAAATCAAAGAGCGAGAAGAGGCGCAGATGTTTCGAGACAGTGACTGTTTAACGAAGAGACGCAGAATTTTCGAACGCCTCTTGCAAGGCCTGCGCCTCTTATTTGCAACTTTAAGGCGATGCCTTTGAAGCTGAAATTTAGTATACCTCTTTCCACTTCATGTTCTCCTGATATATTGGCCAAAATCTGGCGAAAATTTTCAGAATGCACAAAATTGGGCTTTGTAATAGGAGAACATGCCGTCGAAAGAGATGGAACAAAGTAACGTCTCCGGAGAGCAAATCAAAGAGCGAGAAGAGGAGCAGATGTTTCGAGACAGTGACTGTTTAACGAAGAGACGCAGAATTTTCGAACGCCTCTTACAAGGCATGCGCCTCTTATTTGCAACGTTAAGGCGATGCCTTTGAAGCTGAAATTTAGTATACCTCTTTCCACTTCATGTTCTCCTGATATATTGGCCAAAATCTGGCGAAAATTTTCAGAATGCACAAAATTGGGCTTTGTAATAGGAGAACATGCCGTCGAAAGAGATTGAACAAAGTAACGTCTCCGGAGAGCAAATCAAAGAGCGAGAAGTAGCGCAGATATTTCGAGACAGTGACTGTTTAACGAAGACACGCAGAATTTTCGAACGGCTCTTAAAAGGCCTGCGCCTCTTATTTGCAACTTTAAGGCGATGCCTTGAAGCTGAAATTTAGTATACCTCTTTCGACTTCATGTTCTCCTGATATATTGGCCAAAATCTGGCGAAAATTTCGAGAATACACAAAATTAAGCTTTGTAACAGGACAACATGCCGTTGATAGAGATGGAACAAAGTAACGTCTCTGGAGAGCAAATCAAAGAGCGAGAAGAGGCGCAGATGTTTCGAGACAGTGACTGTTTAACGAAGAGACGCAGAATTTTCGAACGCCTCTTGAAAGGCCTGCGCCTCCTATTTGCAACTTTAAGGCGATGCCTTTAAAGCTGAAATTTAGTATACCTCTTTCCACTTCATGTTCTCCTGATATATTGGCCAAAATCTGGCGAAAATTTTCAGAATGCACAAAATTGGGCTTTGTAACAGGAGAACATGCCGTCGAAAGCGATGGCACAAAGTAACGTCTCCGGAGAGCAAATCAAAGAGCGAGAAGAGGCGCAGATGTTTCGAGACAGTGACTGTTTAACGAAGAGACGCAGAATTTTCGAACGCCTCTTGCAAGGCCTGCGCCTCTTATTTGCAACTTTAAAGCGATGCCTTTGAAGCTGAAATTTAGTATACCTCTTTCCACTTCATTTTCTCCTGATATATTGGCCAAAATCTGGCGACAATTTCGGGAATACACAAAATTGAGCTTTCTAACAGGACAACATGCCGTTGAAAGAGATGGAACAAAGTAACGTCTCTGGAGAGCAAATCAAAGCGCGAGAAGTGGCGCAGGTGTTTCGAGACAGTGATTGTTTAACAACGAGACGCAGAATTTTCGAACGCCTCTGGAAAGGCCTGCGCTTCTTATTTGCAACTTTAAGGCGATGCCTTTGAAGCTGAAATTTAGTATACCTCTTTCCACTTCATTTTCTCCTGATATATTGGCCAAAATCTGGAGAAAATTTCGAGAATACACAAAATTGAGCTTTGTAACAGGACAACATGCCGTTGAAAGAGATGGAACAAAGTAACGTCTCTGGAGAGCAAATCAAAGAGCGAGAAGTGGCGCAGGTGTTTCGAGACAGTGATTGTTTAACAACGAGACGCAGAATTTTCGAACGCCTCTTGAAAGGCCTGCGCCTCTTATTTGCAACTTTAAGGCGATGCCTTTGAAGCTGAAATTTAGTATACCTCTTTCGACTTCATGTTCTCCTGATATATTGGCCAAAATCTGGCGAAAATTTTCAGAATGCACAAAATTGGGCTTTGTAACAGGAGATCATGCCGTCGAAAGAGATGGAACAAAGTAACGTCTCCGGAGAGCAAATCAAAGAGCGAGAAGAGGCGTAGATGTTTCGAGACAGTGATTGTTTAACGAAGAGACGCAGAATTTTCGAACGCCTCTTGCAAGGCCTGCGCCTCTTATTTGCAACTTTAAGGCGATGCCTTTGAAGCTGAAATTTAGTATACCTCTTTCCACTTCATGGTCTCCTGATATATTGGCCAAAATCTGGCAAAAATTTTCAGAATGCACAAAATTGGGCTTTGTAATAGGAGAACATGCCGTTGAAAGAGATGGAACAAAGTAACGTCTCTGGAGAGCAAATCAAAGAGCGAGAAGTGGCGCAGGTGTTTCGAGACAGTGATTGTTTAACAACGAGACGCAGAATTTTCGAACGCCTCTTGAAAGACCTGCGCCTCTTATTTGCAACTTTAAGGCGATGCCTTTTAAGCTGAAATTTAGTATACCTCTTTCCACTTCATTTTCTCCTGATATATTGGCCAAAATCTGGCGAAAATTTTCAGAATGCACAAAATTGGGCTTTGTATTAGGAGAACATGCCGTCGAAAGAGATGGCACAAAGTAACGTCTCCGGAGAGCAAATCAAAGAGCGAGAAGAGGCGCAGGTGTTTCGAGACAGTGACTGTTTAACGAAGAGCCGCAGAATTTTCGAACGCCTCTTGAAAGGCCTGCGCCTCTTATTTGCAACTTTAAGGCGATGCCTTTGAAGCTGAAATTTAGTATACCTCTTTCGACTTCATGTTCTCCTGATATATTGGCCAAAATCTGGCGAAAATTTCGAGAATACACAAAATTCAGCTTTGTAACAGGACAACATGCCGTTGAAAGAGATGGAACAAAGTAACGTCTCTGGAGAGCAAATCAAAGAGCGAGAAGTGGCGCAGGTGTTTCGAGACGGTGATTGTTTAACAACGAGACGCAGAATTTTCGAACGCCTCTTGAAAGACCTGCGCCTCTTATTTGCAACTTTAAGGCGATGCCTTTTAAGCTGAAATTTAGTATACCTCTTTCCACTTCATTTTCTCCTGATATATTGGCCAAAATCTGGCGAAAATTTTCAGAATGCACAAAATTGGGCTTTGTAACAGGAGAACATGCCGTCGAAAGAGATGGAACAAAGTAACGTCTCTGGAGAGCAAATCAAAGAGCGAGAAGTGGCGCAGGTGTTTCGAGACATTGATTGTTAAACAACGAGACGCAGAATTTTCGAACGCCTCTTGAAAGACCTGCGCCTCTTATTTGCAACTTTAAGGCGATGCCTTTTAAGCTGAAATTTAGTATACCTCTTTCCACTTCATGTTCTCCTGATATATTGGCCAAAATCTGGCGAAAATTTTCAGAATGCACAAAATTGGGCTTTGTATTAGGAGAACATGCCGTCGAAAGAGATGGCACAAAGTAACGTCTCCGGAGAGCAAATCAAAGAGCGAGAAGAGGCGCAGGTGTTTCGAGACAGTGACTGTTTAACGAAGAGACGCAGAATTTTCGAACGCCTCTTGAAAGGCCTGCGCCTCCTATTTGCAACTTTAAGGCGATGCCTTTAAAGCTGAAATTTAGTATACCTCTTTCCACTTCATGTTCTCCTGATATATTGGCCAAAATCTGGCGAAAATTTTCAGAATGCACAAAATTGGGCTTTGTAACAGGAGAACATGCCGTCGAAAGCGATGGCACAAAGTAACGTCTCCGGAGAGCAAATCAAAGAGCGAGAAGAGGCGCAGATGTTTCGAGACAGTGACTGTTTAACGAAGAGACGCAGAATTTTCGAACGCCTCTTGCAAGGCCTGCGCCTCTTATTTGCAACTTTAAGGCGATGCCTTTGAAGCTGAAATTTAGTATACCTCTTTCCACTTCATTTTCTCCTGATATATTGGCCAAAATCTGGCGACAATTTCGAGAATACACAAAATTGAGCTTTCTAACAGGACAACATGCCGTTGAAAGAGATGGAACAAAGTAACGTCTCTGGAGAGCAAATCAAAGCGCGAGAAGTGGCGCAGGTGTTTCGAGACAGTGATTGTTTAACAACGAGACGCAGAATTTTCGAACGCCTCTGGAAAGGCCTGCGCTTCTTATTTGCAACTTTAAGGCGATGCCTTTGAAGCTGAAATTTAGTATACATCTTTCCACTTCATTTTCTCCTGATATTTTGGCCAAAATCTGGCGAAAATTTCGAGAATACACAAAATTGAGCTTTGTAACAGGACAACATGCCGTTGAAAGAGATGGAACAAAGTAACGTCTCTGGAGAGCAAATCAAAGAGCGAGAAGTGGCGCAGGTGTTTCGAGACAGTGATTGTTTAACAACGAGACGCAGAATTTTCGAACGCCTCTTGAAAGGCCTGCGCCTCTTATTTGCAACTTTAAGGCGATGCCTTTGAAGCTGAAATTTAGTATACCTCTTTCGACTTCATGTTCTCCTGATATATTGGCCAAAATCTGGCGAAAATATTCAGAATGCACAAAATTGGGCTTTGTAACAGGAGATCATGCCGTCGAAAGAGATGGAACAAAGTAACGTCTCCGGAGAGCAAATCAAAGAGCGAGAAGAGGCGCAGATGTTTCGAGACAGTGATTGTTTAACGAAGAGACGCAGAATTTTCGAACGCCTCTTGCAAGGCCTGCGCCTCTTATTTGCAACTTTAAGGCGATGCCTTTGAAGCTGAAATTTAGTATACCTCTTTCCACTTCATGGTCTCCTGATATATTGGCCAAAATCTGGCGAAAATTTCGAGAATACACAAAATTGAGCTTTGTAACAGGACAACATGCCGTTGAAAGAGATGGAACAAAGTAACGTCTCTGGAGAGCAAATCAAAGAGCGAGAAGTGGCGCAGGTGTTTCGAGACAGTGATTGTTTAACAACGAGACGCAGAATTTTCGAACGCCTCTTGAAAGACCTGCGCCTCTTATTTGCAACTTTAAGGCGATGCCTTTTAAGCTGAAATTTAGTACACCTCTTTCCACTTCATTTTCTCCTGATATGTTGGCCAAAATCTGGCGAAAATTTTCAGAATGCACAAATTTGGGCTTTGTAACAGGAGAACATGCCGTTGAAAGAGATGGAACAAAGTAACGTCTCTGGAGAGCAAATCAAAGAGCGAGAAGTGGCGCAGGTGTTTCGAGACAGTGATTGTTTAACAACGAGACGCAGAATTTTCGAACGCCTCTTGCAAGGCCTGCGCCTCTTATTTGCAACTTTAAGGCGATGCCTTTGAAGCTGAAATTTAGTATACCTCTTTCCACTTCATGTTCTCCTGATATATTGGCCAAAATCTGGCGAAAATTTTCAGAATGCACAAAATTGGGCTTTGTAATAGGAGAACATGCCGTCGAAAGAGATGGAACAAAGTAACGTCTCCGGAGAGCAAATCAAAGAGCGAGAAGTGGCGCAGGTGTTTCGAGACAGTGATTGTTTAACAACGAGACGCAGAATTTTCGAACGCCTCTTGAAAGACCTGCGCCTCTTATTTGCAACTTTAAGGCGATCCCTTTGAAGCTGAAATTTAGTATACCTCTTTCGACTTCATGATCTCCTGATATATTGGCCAAAATCTGGCGAAAATTTCGAGAATACACAAAATTGAGCTTTGTAACAGGACAACATGCCGTTGAAAGAGATGGAACAAAGTAACGTCTCTGGAGAGCAAATCAAAAAGGGAGAAGTGGCGCAGGTGTTTCGAGACAGTGACTGTTTAACGAAGAGACGCAGAATTTTCGAACGCCTCTTGAAAGGCGTGCGCCTCTTATTTGAAACTTTAAGGCGATGCCTTTGAAGCTGAAATTTAGTATACCTATTTCCACTTCATTTTCTCCTGATATATTGGCCAAAATCTGGCGAAAATTTTCAGAATGCACAAAATTGGGCTTTGTAACAGGAGAACATGCCGTCGAAAGAGATGGCACAAAGTAACGTCTCCGGAGAGCAAATCAAAGAGCGAGAAGAGGCGCAGATGTTTCGAGACAGTGACTGTTTAACGAAGAGACGCAGAATTTTCGAACGCCTCTTCCAAGGCCTGCGCCTCTTATTTGCAACTTTAAGGCGATGCCTTTGAAGCTGAAATTTAGTATACCTCTTTCCACTTCATGTTCTCCTGATATATTGGCCAAAATCTGGCGAAAATTTTCAGAATGCACAAAATTGGGCTTTGTAACAGGAGAACATGCCGTCGAAAGAGATAGCACAAAGTAACGTCTCCGGAGAGCAAATCAAAGAGCGAGAAGTGGCGCAGGTGTTTCGAGACAGTGACTGTTTAACGAAGAGACGCAGAATTTTCGAACGCCTCTTGCAAGGCCTGCGCCTCTTATTTGCAACTTTAAGGCGATGCCTTTGAAGCTGAAATTTAGCATACCTCTTTCCACTTCATGTTCTCCTGATATATTGGCCAAAATCTGGCGAAAATTTTCAGAATGCACAAAATTGGGCTTTGTAATAGGAGAACATGCCGTCGAAAGAGATGGAACAAAGTAACGTCTCCGGAGAGCAAATCAAAGAGCGAGAAGTGGCGCAGGTGTTTCGAGACAGTGATTGTTTAACGAAGAGACGCAGAATTTTCGAACGCCTCTTGAAAGGCCTGCGCCTCTTATTTGCAACGTTAAGGCGATGCCTTTGAAGCTGAAATTTAGTATACCTCTTTCCACTTCATGTTCTCCTGATATATTGGCCAAAATCTGGCGAAAATTTTCAGAATGCACAAAATTGGGCTTTGTAACAGGAGAACATGCCGTCGAAAGAGATGGCACAAAGTAACGTCTCAGGAGAGCAAATCAAAGAGCGAGAAGAGGCGCAGATGTTTCGAGACAGTGACTGTTTAACGAAGAGACGCAGAATTTTCGAACGCCTCTTGCAAGGCCTGCGCCTCTTATTTGCAACTTTAAGGCGATGCCTTTGAAGCTGAAATTTAGTATACCTCTTTCCACTTCATGTTCTCCTGATATATTGGCCAAAATCTGGCGAAAATTTTCAGAATGCACAAAATTGGGCTTTGTAATAGGAGAACATGCCGTCGAAAGAAATTGAACAAAGTAACGTCTCCGGAGAGCAAATCAAAGAGCGAGAAGTAGCGCAGATATTTCGAGACAGTGACTGTTTAACGAAGACACGCAGAATTTTCGAACGCCTCTTAAAAGGCCTGCGCCTCTTATTTGCAACTTTAAGGCGATGCCTTTGAAGCTGAAATTTCGTATACCTCTTTCGACTTCATGTTCTCCTGATATATTGGCCAAAATCTGGCGAAAATTTCGAGAATACACAAAATTGAGCATTGTAACAGGACAACATGCCGTTGAAAGAGATGGAACAAAGTAACGTCTCTGGAGAGCAAATCAAAGAGCGAGAAGTGGCGCAGGTGTTTCGAGACAGTGATTGTTTAACAACGAGACGCAGAATTTTCGAACGCCTCTTGAAAGGCCTGCGCCTCTTATTTGCAACTTTAAGGCGATGCTTTTGAAGCTGAAATTTAGTATACCTCTTTCGACTTCATGTTCTCCTGATATATTGGCCAAAATCTGGCGAAAATTTTCAGAATGCACAAAATTGGGCTTTGTAATAGGAGAACATGCCGTCGAAAGAGATAGCACAAAGTAACGTCTCCGGAGAGCAAATCAAAGAGCGAGAAGTGGCGCAGGTGTTTCGAGACAGTGACTGTTTAACGAAGAGACGCAGAATTTTCGAACGCCTCTTGCAAGGCCTGCGCCTTTTATTTGCAACTTTAAGGCGATGCCTTTGAAGCTGAAATTTAGCATACCTCTTTCCACTTCATGTTCTCCTGATATATTGGCCAAAATCTGGCGAAAATTTTCAGAATGCACAAAATTGGGCTTTGTAATAGGAGAACATGCCGTCGAAAGAGATGGAACAAAGTAACGTCTCCGGAGAGCAAATCAAAGAGCGAGAAGTGGCGCAGGTGTTTCGAGACAGTGACTGTTTAACGAAGAGACGCAGAATTTTCGAACGCCTCTTCCAAGGCCTGCGCCTCTTATTTGCAACTTTAAGGCGATGCCTTTGAAGCTGAAATTTAGTATACCTCTTTCCACTTCATGTTCTCCTGATATATTGGCCAAAATCTGGCGAAAATTTTCAGAATGCACAAAATTGGGCTTTGTAACAGGAGAACATGCCGTCGAAAGAGATGGCACAAAGTAACGTCTCCGGAGAGCAAATCAAAGAGCGAGAAGAGGCGCAGATGTTTCGAGACAGTGACTGTTTAACGAAGAGACGCAGAATTTTCGAACGCCTCTTGAAAGGCCTGCGCCTCTTATTTGCAACGTTAAGGCGATGCCTTTGAAGCTGAAATTTAGTATACCTCTTTCCACTTCATGTTCTCCTGATATATTGGCCAAAATCTGGCGAAAATTTTCAGAATGCACAAAATTGGGCTTTTTAATAGGAGAATATGCCGTCGAAAGAGATGGAACAAAGTAACGTCTCCGGAGAGCAAATCAAAGAGCGAGAAGTGGCGCAGGTGTTTCGAGACAGTGATTGTTTAACGAAGAGACGCAGAATTTTCGAACGCCTCTTGAAAGGCCTGCGCCTCTTATTTGCAACGTTAAGGCGATGCCTTTGAAGCTGAAATTTAGTATACCTCTTTCCACTTCATGTTCTCCTGATATATTGGCCAAAATCTGGCGAAAATTTTCAGAATGCCCAAAATTGGGCTTTGTAACAGAGAACATGCCGTCGAAAGAGATGGCACAAAGTAACGTCTCAGGAGAGCAAATCAAAGAGCGAGAAGAGGCGCAGATGTTTGGAGACAGTGACTGTTTAACGAAGAGACGCAGATTTTCGAACGCCTCTTGCAAGGCCTGCGCCTCTTATTTGCAACTTTAAGGCGATGCCTTTGAAGCTGAAATTTAGTATACCTCTTTCCACTTCATGTTCTCCTGATATATTGGCCAAAATCTGGCGAAAATTTTCAGAATGCACAAAATTGGGCTTTGTAATAGGAGAACATGCCGTCGAAAGAAATTGAACAAAGTAACGTCTCCGGAGAGCAAATCAAAGAGCGAGAAGTAGCGCAGATATTTCGAGACAGTGACTGTTTAACGAAGACACGCAGAATTTTCGAACGCCTCTTAAAAGGCCTGCGCCTCTTATTTGCAACTTTAAGGCGATGCCTTTGAAGCTGAAATTTAGTATACCTCTTTCGACTTCATGTTCTCCTGATATATTGGCCAAAATCTGGCGAAAATTTCGAGAATACACAAAATTAAGCTTTGTAACAGGACAACATGCCGTTGATAGAGATGGAACAAAGTAACGTCTCTGGAGAGCAAATCAAAGAGCGAGAAGAGGCGCAGATGTTTCGAGACAGTGACTGTTTAACGAAGAGACGCAGAATTTTCGAACGCCTCTTACAAGGCCTGCGCCTCTTATTTGCAACTTTAAGGCGATGCCTTTGAAGCTGAAATTTCGTATACCTCTTTCGACTTCATGTTCTCCTGATATATTGGCCAAAATCTGGCGAAAATTTCGAGAATACACAAAATTGAGCATTGTAACAGGACAACATGCCGTTGAAAGAGATGGAACAAAGTAACGTCTCTGGAGAGCAAATCAAAGAGCGAGAAGTGGCGCAGGTGTTTCGAGACAGTGATTGTTTAACAACGAGACGCAGAATTTTCGAACGCCTCTTGAAAGGCCTGCGCCTCTTATTTGCAACTTTAAGGCGATGCTTTTGAAGCTGAAATTTAGTATACCTCTTTCGACTTCATGTTCTCCTGATATATTGGCCAAAATCTGGCGAAAATTTTCAGAATGCACAAAATTGGGCTTTGTAATAGGAGAACATGCCGTCGAAAGAGATGGAACAAAGTAACGTCTCCGGAGAGCAAATCAAAGAGCGAGAAGTGGCGCAGATATTTCGAGACAGTGACTGTTTAACGAAGACACGCAGAATTTTCGAACGCCTCTTGAAAGGCCTGCGCCTCTTATTTGCAACTTTAAGGCGATGCCTTTGAAGCTGAAATTTAGTATACCTCTTTCGACTTCATGTTCTCCTGATATATTGGCCAAAATCTGGCGAAAATTTCGAGAATACACAAAATTGAGCTTTGTAACAGGAAAACATGCCATTGAAAGAGATGGAACAAAGTAACGTCTCTGGAGAGCAAATCAAAGAGCGAGAAGTGGCGCAGGTGTTTCGAGACAGTGATTGTTTAACAACGAGACGCAGAATTTTCGAACGCCTCTTGAAAGACCTGCGCCTCTTATTTGCAACTTTAAGGCGATCCCTTTGAAGCTGAAATTTAGTATACGTCTTTCCACTTCATTTTCTCCTGATATATTGGCCAAAATCTGGCGAAAATTTCGAGAATACACAAAATTGAGCTTCGTAACAGGACAACATGCCGTTGAAAGAGATGGAACAAAGTAACGTCTCCGGAGAGCAAATCAAAGAGCAAGAAGTGGCGCAGATATTTCGAGACAGTGACTGTTTAACGAAGACACGCAGAATTTTCGAACGCCTCTTGAAAGGCCTGCGCCTCTTATTTGCAACTTTAAGGCGATGCCTTTGAAGCTGAAATTTAGTATACCTCTTTCCACTTCATGTTCTCCTGATATATTGGCCAAAATCTGGCGAAAATTTTCAGAATGCACAAAATTGGGCTTTGTAATAGGAGAACATGCCGTCGAAAGAGATGGAACAAAGTAACGTCTCCGGAGAGCAAATCAAAGAGCGAGAAGTGGCGCAGATATTTCGAGACAGTGACTGTTTAACGAAGACACGCAGAATTTTCGAACGCCTCTTGAAAGGCCTGCGCCTCTTATTTGCAACTTTAAGGCGATGCCTTTGAAGCTGAAATTTAGTATACCTCTTTCGACTTCATGTTCTCCTGATATATTGGCCAAAATCTGGCGAAAATTTCGAGAATACACAAAATTGAGCTTTGTAACAGGACAACATGCCATTGAAAGAGATGGAACAAAGTAACGTCTCTGGAGAGCAAATCAAAGAGCGAGAAGAGGCGCAGATGTTTCGAGACAGTGACTGTTTAACGAAGAGACGCAGAATTTTCGAACGCCTCTTGAAAGACCTGCGCCTCTTATTTGCAACTTTAAGGCGATCCCTTTGAAGCTGAAATTTAGTATACCTCTTTCGACTTCATGTTCTCCTGATATATTGGCCAAAATCTGGCGAAAATTTCGAGAATACACAAAATTGAGCTTCGTAACAGGACAACATGCCGTTGAAAGAGATGGAACAAAGTAACGTCTCCGGAGAGCAAATCAAAGAGCGAGAAGTGGCGCAGATATTTCGAGACAGTGACTGTTTAACGAAGACACGCAGAATTTTCGAACGCCTCTTGAAAGGCCTGCGCCTCTTATTTGCAACTTTAAGGCGATGCCTTTAAAGCAGAAATTTAGTATACCTCTTTCCACTTCATTTTCTCCTGATATATTGGCCAAAATCTGGCGAAAATTTCGAGAATACACAAAATTGAGCTTTGTAACAGGACAACATGCCGTTGAAAGAGATGGAACAAAGTAACGTCTCCGGAGAGCAAATCAAAGAGCGAGAAGTGGCGCAGATATTTCGAGACAGTGACTGTTTAACGAAGGCACGCAGAATTTTCGAACGCCTCTTGCAAGGCCTGCGCCTCTTATTTGCAACTTTAAGGCGATGCCTTTGAAGCTGAAATTTCGTATACCTCTTTCGACTTCATGTTCTCCTGATATATTGGCCAAAATCTGGCGAAAATTTCGAGAATACACATAATTGAGCATTGTAACAGGACAACATGCCGTTGAAAGAGATGGAACAAAGTAACGTCTCTGGAGAGCAAATCAAAGAGCGAGAAGTGGCGCAGGTGTTTCGAGACAGTGATTGTTTAACAACGAGACGCAGAATTTTCGAACGCCTCTTGAATGGCCTGCGCCTCTTATTTGCAACTTTAAGGCGATGCCTTTGAAGCTGAAATTTAGTATACCTCTTTCCACTTCATGTTCTCCTGATATATTGGCCAAAATCTGGCGAAAATTTTCAGAATTAACAAAATTGGGCTTTGTAATAGGAGAACATGCCGTCGAAAGAGATGGAACAAAGTAACGTCTCCGGAGAGCAAATCAAAGAGCGAGAAGTGGCGCAGATATTTCGAGACAGTGACTGTTTAACGAAGACACGCAGAATTTTCGAACGCCTCTTGAAAGACCTGCGCCTCTTATTTGCAACTTTAAGGCGATCCCTTTGAAGCTGAAATTTAGTATACCTCTTTCGACTTCATGTTCTCCTGATATATTGGCCAAAATCTGGCGAAAATTTTCAGAATGCACAAAATTGGGCTTTGTAACAGGAGAACATGCCGTCGAAAGAGATGGCACAAAGTAACGTCTCCGGAGAGCAAATCAAAGAGCGAGAAGTAGCGCAGATATTTCGAGACAGTGACTGTTTAACGAAGACACGCAGAATTTTCGAACGCCTCTTAAAAGGCCTGCGCCTCTTATTTGCAACTTTAAGGCGATGCCTTTGAAGCTGAAATTTAGTATACCTCTTTCGACTTCATGTTCTCCTGATATATTGGCCAAAATCTGGCGAAAATTTCGAGAATACACAAAATTAAGCTTTGTAACAGGACAACATGCCGTTGATAGAGATGGAACAAAGTAACGTCTCTGGAGAGCAAATCAAAGAGCGAGAAGAGGCGCAGATGTTTCGAGACAGTGACTGTTTAACGAAGAGACGCAGAATTTTCGAACGCCTCTTACAAGGCCTGCGCCTCTTATTTGCAACTTTAAGGCGATGCCTTTGAAGCTGAAATTTCGTATACCTCTTTCGACTTCATGTTCTCCTGATATATTGGCCAAAATCTGGCGAAAATTTCGAGAATACACAAAATTGAGCATTGTAACAGGGCAACATGCCGTTGAAAGAGATGGAACAAAGTAACGTCTCTGGAGAGCAAATCAAAGAGCGAGAAGTGGCGCAGGTGTTTCGAGACAGTGATTGTTTAACAACGAGACGCAGAATTTTCGAACGCCTCTTGAAAGGCCTGCGCCTCTTATTTGCAACTTTAAGGCGATGCTTTTGAAGCTGAAATTTAGTATACCTCTTTCGACTTCATGTTCTCCTGATATATTGGCCAAAATCTGGCGAAAATTTTCAGAATGCACAAAATTGGGCTTTGTAATAGGAGAACATGCCGTCGAAAGAGATGGAACAAAGTAACGTCTCCGGAGAGCAAATCAAAGAGCGAGAAGTGGCGCAGGTGTTTCGAGACAGTGACTGTTTAACGAAGAGACGCAGAATTTTCGAACGCCTCTTGCAAGGCCTGCGCCTCTTATTTGCAACTTTAAGGCGATGCCTTTGAAGCTGAAATTTAGCATACCTCTTTCCACTTCATGTTCTCCTGATATATTGGCCAAAATCTGGCGAAAATTTTCAGAATGCACAAAATTGGGCTTTGTAATAGGAGAACATGCCGTCGAAAGAGATGGAACAAAGTAACGTCTCCGGAGAGCAAATCAAAGAGCGAGAAGTGGCGCAGGTGTTTCGAGACAGTGACTGTTTAACGAAGAGACGCAGAATTTTCGAACGCCTCTTCCAAGGCCTGCGCCTCTTATTTGCAACTTTAAGGCGATGCCTTTGAAGCTGAAATTTAGTATACCTCTTTCCACTTCATGTTCTCCTGATATATTGGCCAAAATCTGGCGAAAATTTTCAGAATGCACAAAATTGGGATTTGTAACAGGAGAACATGCCGTCGAAAGAGATGGCACAAAGTAACGTCTCCGGAGAGCAAATCAAGAGCGAGAAGAGGCGCAGATGTTTCGAGACAGTGACTGTTTAACGAAGAGACGCAGAATTTTCGAACGCCTCTTGAAAGGCCTGCGCCTCTTATTTGCAACGTTAAGGCGATGCCTTTGAAGCTGAAATTTAGTATACCTCTTTCCACTTCATGTTCTCCTGATATATTGGCCAAAATCTGGCGAAAATTTTCAGAATGCACAAAATTGGGCTTTTTAATAGGAGAATATGCCGTCGAAAGAGATGGAACAAAGTAACGTCTCCGGAGAGCAAATCAAAGAGCGAGAAGTGGCGCAGGTGTTTCGAGACAGTGATTGTTTAACGAAGAGACGCAGAATTTTCGAACGCCTCTTGAAAGGCCTGCGCCTCTTATTTGCAACGTTAAGGCGATGCCTTTGAAGCTGAAATTTAGTATACCTCTTTCCACTTCATGTTCTCCTGATATATTGGCCAAAATCTGGCGAAAATTTTCAGAATGCACAAATTGGGCTTTGTAACAGGAGAACATGCCGTCGAAAGAGATGGCACAAAGTAACGTCTCAGGAGAGCAAATCAAAGAGCGAGAAGAGGCGCAGATGTTTCGAGACAGTGACTGTTTAACGAAGAGACGCAGAATTTTCGAACGCCTCTTGCAAGGCCTGCGCCTCTTATTTGCAACTTTAAGGCGATGCCTTTGAAGCTGAAATTTAGTATACCTCTTTCCACTTCATGTTCTCCTGATATATTGGCCAAAATCTGGCGAAAATTTTCAGAATGCACAAAATTGGGCTTTGTAATAGGAGAACATGCCGTCGAAAGAAATTGAACAAAGTAACGTCTCCGGAGAGCAAATCAAAGAGCGAGAAGTAGCGCAGATATTTCGAGACAGTGACTGTTTAACGAAGACACGCAGAATTTTCGAACGCCTCTTAAAAGGCCTGCGCCTCTTATTTGCAACTTTAAGGCGATGCCTTTGAAGCTGAATTTAGTATACCTCTTTCGACTTCATGTTCTCCTGATATATTGGCCAAAATCTGGCGAAAATTTCGAGAATGCACAAATTAAGCTTTGTAACAGGACAACATGCCGTTGATAGAGATGGAACAAAGTAACGTCTCTGGAGAGCAAATCAAAGAGCGAGAAGAGGCGCAGATGTTTCGAGACAGTGACTGTTTAACGAAGAGACGCAGAATTTTCGAACGCCTCTTACAAGGCCTGCGCCTCTTATTTGCAACTTTAAGGCGATGCCTTTGAAGCTGAAATTTCGTATACCTCTTTCGACTTCATGTTCTCCTGATATATTGGCCAAAATCTGGCGAAAATTTCGAGAATACACAAAATTGAGCATTGTAACAGGACAACATGCCGTTGAAAGAGATGGAACAAAGTAACGTCTCTGGAGAGCAAATCAAAGAGCGAGAAGTGGCGCAGGTGTTTCGAGACAGTGATTGTTTAACAACGAGACGCAGAATTTTCGAACGCCTCTTGAAAGGCCTGCGCCTCTTATTTGCAACTTTAAGGCGATGCTTTTGAAGCTGAAATTTAGTATACCTCTTTCGACTTCATGTTCTCCTGATATATTGGCCAAAATCTGGCGAAAATTTTCAGAATGCACAAAATTGGGCTTTGTAATAGGAGAACATGCCGTCGAAAGAGATGGAACAAAGTAACGTCTCCGGAGAGCAAATCAAAGAGCGAGAAGTGGCGCAGATATTTCGAGACAGTGACTGTTTAACGAAGACACGCAGAATTTTCGAACGCCTCTTGAAAGGCCTGCGCCTCTTATTTGCAACTTTAAGGCGATGCCTTTGAAGCTGAAATTTAGTATACCTCTTTCGACTTCATGTTCTCCTGATATATTGGCCAAAATCTGGCGAAAATTTCGAGAATACACAAAATTGAGCTTTGTAACAGGAAAACATGCCATTGAAAGAGATGGAACAAAGTAACGTCTCTGGAGAGCAAATCAAAGAGCGAGAAGTGGCACAGGTGTTTCGAGACAGTGATTGTTTAACAACGAGACGCAGAATTTTCGAACGCCTCTTGAAAGACCTGCGCCTCTTATTTGCAACTTTAAGGCGATCCCTTTGAAGCTGAAATTTAGTATACGTCTTTCCACTTCATTTTCTCCTGATATATTGGCCAAAATCTGGCGAAAATTTCGAGAATACACAAAATTGAGCTTCGTAACAGGACAACATGCCGTTGAAAGAGATGGAACAAAGTAACGTCTCCGGAGAGCAAATCAAAGAGCAAGAAGTGGCGCAGATATTTCGAGACAGTGACTGTTTAACGAAGACACGCAGAATTTTCGAACGCCTCTTGAAAGGCCTGCGCCTCTTATTTGCAACTTTAAGGCGATGCCTTTGAAGCTGAAATTTAGTATACCTCTTTCCACTTCATGTTCTCCTGATATATTGGCCAAAATCTGGCGAAAATTTCGAGAATACACAAAATTGAGCTTCGTAACAGGACAACATGCCGTTGAAAGAGATGGAACAAAGTAACGTCTCCGGAGAGCAAATCAAAGAGCGAGAAGTGGCGCAGATATTTCGAGACAGTGACTGTTTAACGAAGACACGCAGAATTTTCGAACGCCTCTTGAAAGGCCTGCGCCTCTTATTTGCAACTTTAAGGCGATGCCTTTAAAGCAGAAATTTAGTATACCTCTTTCCACTTCATTTTCTCCTGATATATTGGCCAAAATCTGGCGAAAATTTCGAGAATACACAAAATTGAGCTTTGTAACAGGACAACATGCCGTTGAAAGAGATGGAACAAAGTAACGTCTCCGGAGAGCAAATCAAAGAGCGAGAAGTGGCGCAGATATTTCGAGACAGTGACTGTTTAACGAAGGCACGCAGAATTTTCGAACGCCTCTTGCAAGGCCTGCGCCTCTTATTTGCAACTTTAAGGCGATGCCTTTGAAGCTGAAATTTCGTATACCTCTTTCGACTTCATGTTCTCCTGATATATTGGCCAAAATCTGGCGAAAATTTCGAGAATACACATAATTGAGCATTGTAACAGGACAACATGCCGTTGAAAGAGATGGAACAAAGTAACGTCTCTGGAGAGCAAATCAAAGAGCGAGAAGTGGCGCAGGTGTTTCGAGACAGTGATTGTTTAACAACGAGACGCAGAATTTTCGAACGCCTCTTGAAAGGCCTGCGCCTCTTATTTGCAACTTTAAGGCGATGCCTTTGAAGCTGAAATTTAGTATACCTCTTTCCACTTCATGTTCTCCTGATATATTGGCCAAAATCTGGCGAAAATTTTCAGAATGTACAAAATTGGGCTTTGTAATAGGAGAACATGCCGTCGAAAGAGATGGAACAAAGTAACGTCTCCGGAGAGCAAATCAAAGAGCGAGAAGTGGCGCAGATATTTCGAGACAGTGACTGTTTAACGAAGACACGCAGAATTTTCGAACGCCTCTTGAAAGACCTGCGCCTCTTATTTGCAACTTTAAGGCGATCCCTTTGAA
>NW_027485992.1:0-27758 GCF_050908995.1 Andrena cerasifolii
ACGTTACTTTTGTGCCATCTCTTTCGACGGCATGTTCTCCTGTTACAAAGCCCAATTTTGTGCATTCTGAAAATTTTCGCTAGATTTTGGCCAATATATCAGGAGAACATGGAAGTGGAAAGAGGTATACTAAATTTCAGCTTCAAAGGCATCGCTAAACAGTATCAAATTAGAGGCGCAGGCCTTGCAAGAGGCGTTCGAAAATTGTGCGACTCTTCGTTAAACAGTCACTGTCTCGAAACATCTGCGCCACTTCTCGCTCATTGATTTGCCCTCCGGAGACGTTACTCTGTGCCATCTCTTTCGACGGCATGTTCTCCTGTTACAAAGCCCAATTCTGTGGATTCTGAAAATTTTCGCCAGATTTTGGCCAATATATCAGCAGAACATGAAGGGGAAAGAGGTATACTAATTTCAGCTTCAAAGGAATCGCCTTAACGTTGCAAATAAGAGGCGCAGGCCTTTCAAGAGGCGTTCGAAAATTCTGCGTCTCTTCGTTAATCAGTCACTGTCTCGAAACATCTGCGCCACATCTCGCTCTTTGATTTGTTCTCCAGAGACGTTACTTTGTTCCATCTCTTTCGACGGCATGTTGTCCTGTTACAAAGCACAATTTTGTGTATTCTCGAAATTTTCGCCAGATTTTGGCCAATATATCAGGAGAACATGAAGTCAAAAGAGGTATACTAAATTTCAGCTTCATAGGCATCGCCTTAAAGTTGCAAATCAGAGGCGCAGGCCTTTCAAGAGGCGTTCGAAAATTCTGCGTGTCTTCGTTAAACAGTCACTGTCTCGAAACATCTGCGCCACTTGTCGCTCTTTGATTTGCTCTCCGGAGACGTTACTTTGTGCCATCTCTTTCGACGGCATGTTCTCCTGTTACAAAGCCAATGGTGTGCATTCTGAAAATTTTCGCTAGATTTTGGCCAATATATCAGGAGAACATGAAGTGGATATAGGTATACTAAATTTCAGCTTCAAAGGCATCGCTTAAAGTTGCAATTAAGAGGCGCAGGCCTTTCAAGAGGCTTTCGAAAATTCAGCGTCTCTTCGTGAAGCAGTCACTGTCTCGAAACACCTGCGCCACTTCTCGCTCTTTCGTTTGCTGTCCGGAGACGTTACATTGTTCCATCTCTTTCGACGGCATGTTCTCCTGTTATAAAGCTCAATTTTGTGTATTCTCGAAATTTTCGCCAGATTTTGGCCAATATATCAGGAGAAAATGAATTGGAAAGAGGTATACTAAATTTCAGCTTCAAAGGCATCGCCTTAAAGTTGCAAATAAGAGGCGCAGGCCTTTCAAGAGGCGTTCGAAAATTCTGCGTCTCGTTGTTAAACAATCACTGTCTCGAAACACCTGCGCCACTTCTCGCTCTTTGATTTGCTCTCCGGAGACGTTACTTTGTGCCATCTCTTTCGACGGCATGTTCTCCTGTTACAAAGCCCAATTTTGTGCATTTTGAAAATTTTCGCCAGATTTTGGCCAATATATCAGGAGAACATGAAGTGGAAAGAGGTATACTAAATTTCAGCTTCAAAGGCATCGCCTTAAAGTTGCAAATCAGAAGCGCAGGCCTTTCAAGAGGCGTTCGAAAATTCTGCGTGTCTTCGTTAAACAGTCACTGTTTCGAAACATCTGCGCCACTTCTCGCTCATTGATTTGCCATCCGGAGACGTTACTTTGTGCCATCTCTTTCGACGGCATGTTCTCCTGTTACAAAGCCCAATTCTGTGGATTCTGAAAATTTTCGCCAGATTTTGGCCAATATATCAGGAGAAAATGAAGTGGAAAGAGCTATACTAAATTTCAGCTTCAAAGGCATCGCCTTAAAGTTGCAAATAAGAGGCGCAGGCCTTTCAAGTGGCGTTCGAAAATTCTGCGTCTCTTCGTTAATCAGTCACTGTCTCGAAACATCTGCGGCCACATCGCGCTCTTTGATTTGCTCTCCGGAGACGTTACTTTGTGCCATCTCTTTCGACGGCATGTTCTCCTGTTACAAAGCCCAATTTTGTGCATTCTGAAAATTTTCGCTAGATTTTGGCCAATATATCAGGAGAACATGAAGTGGAAAGAGGTATACTAAATTTCAGCTTCAAAGGCATCGCTAAACAGTATCAAATTAGAGGCGCAGGCCTTGCAAGAGGCGTTCGAAAATTGTGCGACTCTTCGTTAAACAGTCACTGTCTCGAAACATCTGCGCCACTTCTCGCTCATTGATTTGCCCTCCGGAGACGTTACTCTGTGCCATCTATTTCGACGGCATATTCTCCTGTTACAAAGCCCAATTTTGTGCATTCTGAAAATTTTCGCTAGATTTTGTCCAATATATCAGGAGAACATGAAGTGGAAAGAGTATCCTAAATTTCAGCTTCAAAGGCATCGCTTAAAAGTATCAAATCAGAGGCGCAGGCCTTTCAAGAGGCGTTCGAAAATTGTGCGACCCTTCGTTAAACAGTCACTGTCTCGAAACATCTGCGCCACTTCTCGCCCATTGATTTGCTCTCCGGAGACGTTACTTTGTGCCATCTCTTTCGACGGCATGTTGTCCTGTTACAAAGCACAATTTTGTGTATTCTCGAATTTTCGCCAGATTTTGGCCAATATATCAGGAGAACATGAAGTCAAAAGAGGTATACTAAATTTCAGCTTCATAGGCATCGCTTAAAGTTGCAAATCAGAGGCGCAGGCCTTTCAAGAGGCGTTCGAAAATTCTGCGTGTCTTCGTTAAACAGTCACTGTCTCGAAACATCTGCGCCACTTGTCGCTCTTTGATTTGCTCTCCGGAGACGTTACTTTGTGCCATCTCTTTCGACGGCATGTTCTCCTGTTACAAAGCCCAATGGTGTGCATTCTGAAAATTTTCGCTAGATTTTGGCCAATATATCAGGAGAACATGAAGTGGATATAGGTATACTAAATTTCAGCTTCAAAGGCATCGCCTTAAAGTTGCAATTAAGAGGCGCAGGCCTTTCAAGAGGCTTTCGAAAATTCAGCGTCTCTTCGTGAAACAGTCACTGTCTCGAAACACCTGCGCCACTTCTCGCTCTTTCGTTTGCTGTCCGGAGACGTTACATTGTTCCATCTCTTTCGACGGCATGTTCTCCTGTTATAAAGCTCAATTTTGTGTATTCTCGAAATTTTCGCCAGATTTTGGCCAATATATCAGGAGAAAATGAATTGGAAAGAGGTATACTAAATTTCAGCTTCAAAAGGCATCGCCTTAAAGTTGCAAATAAGAGGCGCAGGCCTTTCAAGAGGCGTTCGAAAATTCTGCGTCTCGTTGTTAAACAATCACTGTCTCGAAACACCTGCGCCACTTCTCGCTCTTTGATTTGCTCTCCGGAGACGTTACTTTGTGCCATCTCTTTCGACGGCATGTTCTCCTGTTACAAAGCCCAATTTTGTGCATTTTGAAAATTTTCGCCAGATTTTGGCCAATATATCAGGAGAACATGAAGTGGAAAGAGGTATACTAAATTTCAGCTTCAAAGGCATCGCCTTAAAGTTGCAAATCAGAAGCGCAGGCCTTTCAAGAGGCGTTCGAAAATTCTGCGTGTCTTCGTTAAACAGTCACTGTCTCGAAACATCTGCGCCACTTCTCGCTCATTGATTTGCCATCCGGAGACGTTACTTTGTGCCATCTCTTTCGACGGCATGTTCTCCTCTTACAAAGCCCAATTCTGTGGATTCTGAAAATTTTCGCCAGATTTTGGCCAATATATCAGGAGAAAATGAAGTGGAAAGAGGTATACTAAATTTCAGCTTCAAAGGCATCGCCTTAAAGTTGCAAATAAGAGGCGCAGGCCTTTCAAGAGGCGTTCGAAAATTCTGCGTCTCTTCGTTAATCAGTCACTGTCTCGAAACACCTGCGCCACTTCTCGCTCTTTGATTTGCTCTCCAGAGACGTTACTTTGTTCCATCTCTTTCGACGGCATGTTGTCCTGTTACAAAGCACAATTTTGTGTATTCTCGAAATTTTCGCCAGATTTTGGCCAATATATCAGGAGAACATGAAGTCAAAAGAGGTATACTAAATTTCAGCTTCATAGGCATCGCCTTAAAGTTGCAAATCAGAGGCGCAGGCCTTTCAGGAGGCGTTCGAAAATTGTGCGACTCTTCGTTAAACAGTCACTGTCTCGAAACATCTGCGCCACTTTCGCTCATTGATTTGCCATCCGGAGACGTTACTTTGTGCCATCTCTTTCGACGGCATGTTCTCCTGTTACAAAGCCCAATTCTGTGGATTCTGAAAATTTTCGCCAGATTTTGGCCAATATATCAGGAGAAAATGAAGTGGAAAGAGGTATACTAAATTTCAGCTTCAAAGGCATCGCCTTAAAGTTGCAAATCAGAGGCGCAGGCCTTTCTAGAGGCGTTCGAAAATTCTGCGTGTCTTCGTTAAACAGTCACTGTCTCGAAACATCTGCGCCACTTCTCGCTCTTTGATTTGCTCTCCGGAGACGTTACATTGTGCCATCTCTTTCGACGGCATATTCTCCTGTTACAAAGCCCAATTTTGTGCATTCTGAAAATTTTCGCTAGATTTTGTCCAATATATCAGGAGAACATGAAGTGGAAAGAGGTATACTAAATTTCAGCTTCAAAGGCATCGCTTAAAAGTATCAAATCAGAGGCGCAGGCCTTTCAAGAGGCGTTCGAAAATTGTGCGACTCTTCGTTAAACAGTCACTGTCTCGAAACATCTGCGCCACTTCTCGCTCATTGATTTGCCATCCGGAGACGTTACTTTGTGCCATCTCTTTCGACGGCATGTTCTCCTGTTACAAAGCCCAATTCTGTGGATTCTGAAAATTTTCGCCAGATTTTGGCCAATATATCAGGAGAAAATGAAGTGGAAAGAGGTATACTAAATTTCAGCTTCAAAGGCATCGCCTTAAAGTTGCAAATAAGAGGCGCAGGCCTTTCAAGTGGCGTTCGAAAATTCTGCGTCTCTTCGTTAATCAGTCACTGTCTCGAAACATCTGCGCCACATCGCGCTCTTTGATTTGCTCTCCGGAGACGTTACTTTGTGCCATCTCTTTCGACGGCATGTTCTCCTGTTACAAAGCCCAATTTTGTGCATTCTGAAATTTTCGCTAGATTTTGGCCAATATATCAGGAGAACATGAAGTGGAAAGAGGTATACTAAATTTCAGCTTCAAAGGCATCGCTAAACAGTATCAAATTAGAGGCGCAGGCCTTGCAAGAGGCGTTCGAAAATTGTGCGACTCTTCGTTAAACAGTCACTGTCTCGAAACATCTGCGCCACTTCTCGCTCATTGATTTGCCCTCCGGAGACGTTACTCTGTGCCATCTCTTTCGACGGCATGTTCTCCTGTTACAAAGCCCAATTCTGTGGATTCTGAAAATTTTCGCCAGATTTTGGCCAATATATCAGCAGAACATGAAGGGGAAAGAGGTATACTAAATTTCAGCTTCAAAGGAATCGCCTTAACGTTGCAAATAAGAGGCGCAGGCCTTTCAAGAGGCGTTCGAAAATTCTGCGTCTCTTCGTTAATCAGTCACTGTCTCGAAACATCTGCGCCACATCTCGCTCTTTGATTTGTTCTCCAGAGACGTTACTTTGTTCCATCTCTTTCGACGGCATGTTGTCCTGTTACAAAGCACAATTTTGTGTATTCTCGAAATTTTCGCCAGATTTTGGCCAATATATCAGGAGAACATGAAGTGGAAAGAGGTATACTAAATTTCAGCTTCATAGGCATCGCCTTAAAGTTGCAAATCAGAGGCGCAGGCCTTTCAAGAGGCGTTCGAAAATTCTGCGTGTCTTCGTTAAACAGTCACTGTCTCTGAAACATCTGCGCCACTTGTCGCTCTTTGATTTGCTCTCCGGAGACGTTACTTTGTGCCATCTCTTTCGACGGCATGTTCTCCTGTTACAAAGCCCAATGGTGTGCATTCTGAAAATTTTCGCTAGATTTTGGCCAATATATCAGGAGAACATGAAGTGGATATAGGTATACTAAATTTCAGCTTCAAAGGCATCGCCTTAAAGTTGCAATTAAGAGGCGCAGGCCTTTCAAGAGGCTTTCGAAAATTCAGCGTCTCTTCGTGAAGCAGTCACTGTCTCGAAACACCTGCGCCACTTCTCGCTCTTTCGTTTGCTGTCCGGAGACGTTACATTGTTCCATCTCTTTCAACGGCATGTTCTCCTGTATAAAGCTCAATTTTGTGTATTCTCGAAATTTTCGCCAGATTTTGGCCAATATATCAGGAGAAAATGAATTGGAAAGAGGTATACTAAATTTCAGCTTCAAAGGCATCGCCTTAAAGTTGCAAATAAGAGGCGCAGGCCTTTCAAGAGGCGTTCGAAAATTCTGCGTCTCGTTGTTAAACAATCACTGTCTCGAAACACCTGCGCCACTTCTCGCTCTTTGATTTGCTCTCCGGAGACGTTACTTTGTGCCATCTCTTTCGACGGCATGTTCTCCTGTTACAAAGCCCAATTTTGTGCATTTTGAAAATTTTCGCCAGATTTTGGCCAATATATCAGGAGAACATGAAGTGGAAAGAGGTATACTAAATTTCAGCTTCAAAGGCATCGCCTTAAAGTTGCAAATCAGAAGCGCAGGCCTTTCAAGAGGCGTTCGAAAATTCTGCGTGTCTTCGTTAAACAGTCACTGTTTCGAAACATCTGCGCCACTTCTCGCTCATTGATTTGCCATCCGGAGACGTTACTTTGTGCCATCTCTTTCGACGGCATGTTCTCCTGTTACAAAGCCCAATTCTGTGGATTCTGAAAATTTTCGCCAGATTTTGGCCAATATATCAGGAGAAAATGAAGTGGAAAGAGCTATACTAAATTTCAGCTTCAAAGGCATCGCCTTAAAGTTGCAAATAAGAGGCGCAGGCCTTTCAAGTGGCGTTCGAAATTCTGCGTCTCTTCGTTAATCAGTCACTGTCTCGAAACATCTGCGCCACATCGCGCTCTTTGATTTGCTCTCCGGAGACGTTACTTTGTGCCATCTCTTTCGACGGCATGTTCTCCTGTTACAAAGCCCAATTTTGTGCATTCTGAAAATTTTCGCTAGATTTTGGCCAATATATCAGGAGAACATGAAGTGGAAAGAGGTATACTAAATTTCAGCTTCAAAGGCATCGCTAAACAGTATCAAATTAGAGGCGCAGGCCTTGCAAGAGGCGTTCGAAAATTGTGCGACTCTTCGTTAAACAGTCACTGTCTCGAAACATCTGCGCCACTTCTCGCTCATTGATTTGCCCTCCGGAGACGTTACTCTGTGCCATCTCTTTCGACGGCATGTTCTCCTGTTACAAAGCCCAATTCTGTGGATTCTGAAAATTTTCGCCAGATTTTGGCCAATATATCAGCAGAACATGAAGGGGAAAGAGGTATACTAATTTCAGCTTCAAAGGAATCGCCTTAACGTTGCAAATAAGAGGCGCAGGCCTTTCAAGAGGCGTTCGAAAATTCTGCGTCTCTTCGTTAATCAGTCACTGTCTCGAAACATCTGCGCCACATCTCGCTCTTTGATTTGTTCTCCAGAGACGTTACTTTGTTCCATCTCTTTCGACGGCATGTTGTCCTGTTACAAAGCACAATTTTGTGTATTCTCGAAGTTTTCGCCAGATTTTGGCCAATATATCAGGAGAACATGAAGTCAAAAGAGGTATACTAAATTTCAGCTTCATAGGCATCGCCTTAAAGTTGCAAATCAGAGGCGCAGGCCTTTCAAGAGGCGTTCGAAAATTCTGCGTGTCTTCGTTAAACAGTCACTGTCTCGAAACATCTGCGCCATTTGTCGCTCTTTGATTTGCTCTCCGGAGACGTTACTTTGTGCCATCTCTTTCGACGGCATATTCTCCTGTTACAAAGCCCAATTTTGTGCATTCTGAAAATTTTCGCTAAATTTTGTCCAATATATCAGGAGAACATGAAGTGGAAAGAGGTATACTAAATTTCAGCTTCAAAGGCATCGCCTTAAAGTTGCAAATAAGAGGCGCGGGCCTTTCAAGTGGCGTTCGAAAATTCTGCGTCTCTTCGTTAATCAGTCACTGTCTCGAAACATCTGCGCCACATCGCGCTCTTTGATTTGCTCTCCGGAGACGTTACTTTGTGCCATCTCTTTCGACGGCATGTTCTCCTGTTACAAAGCCCAATTTTGTGCATTCTGAAAATTTTCGCTAGATTTTGGCCAATATATCAGGAGAACATGAAGTGGAAAGAGGTATACTAAATTTCAGCTTCAAAGGCATCGCTTAACGGTATCAAATTAGAGGCGCAGGCCTTGCAAGAGGCGTTCGAAAATTGTGCGACTCATCGTTAAACAGTCACTGTCTCGAAACATCTGCGCCACTTCTCGCTCTTTGATTTGCTCTCCGGAGACGTTACTTTGTGCCATCTATTTCGACGGCATATTCTCCTGTTACAAAGCCCAATTTTGTGCATTCTGAAAATTTTCGCTAGATTTTGTCCAATATATCAGGAGAACATGAAGTGGAAAGAGGTATCCTAAATTTCAGCTTCAAAGGCATCGCTTAAAAGTATCAAATCAGAGGCGCAGGCCTTTCAAGAGGCGTTCGAAAATTGTGCGACCCTTCGTTAAACAGTCACTGTCTCGAAACATCTGCGCCACTTCTCGCCCATTGATTTGCTCTCCGGAGACGTTACTTTGTGCCATCTCTTTCGACGGCATGTTGTCCTGTTACAAAGCACAATTTTGTGTATTCTCGAAATTTTCGCCAGATTTTGGCCAATATATCAGGAGAACATGAAGTCAAAAGAGGTATACTAAATTTCAGCTTCATAGGCATCGCCTTAAAGTTGCAAATCAGAGGCGCAGGCCTTTCAAGAGGCGTTCGAAAATTCTGCGTGTCTTCGTTAAACAGTCACTGTCTCGAAACATCTGCGCCACTTGTCGCTCTTTCGTTTGCTGTCCGGAGACGTTACATTGTTCCATCTCTTTCGACGGCATGTTCTCCTGTTATAAAGCTCAATTTTGTGTATTCTCGAAATTTTCGCCAGATTTTGGCCAATATATCAGGAGAAAATGAATTGGAAAGAGGTATACTAAATTTCAGCTTCAAAGGCATCGCCTTAAAGTTGCAAATAAGAGGCGCAGGCCTTTCAAGAGGCGTTCGAAAATTCTGCGTCTCGTTGTTAAACAATCACTGTCTCGAAACATCTGCGCCACTTGTCGCTCTTTGATTTGCTCTCCGGAGACGTTACTTTGTGCCATCTCTTTCGACGGCATGTTCTCCTGTTACAAAGCCCAATGGTGTGCATTCTGAAAATTTTCGCTAGATTTTGGCCAATATATCAGGAGAACATGAAGTGGATATAGGTATACTAAATTTCAGCTTCAAAGGCATCGCCTTAAAGTTGCAATTAAGAGGCGCAGGCCTTTCAAGAGGCTTTCGAAAATTCAGCGTCTCTTCGTGAAACAGTCACTGTCTCGAAACACCTGCGCCACTTCTCGCTCTTTCGTTTGCTGTCCGGAGACGTTACATTGTTCCATCTCTTTCGACGGCATGTTCTCCTCTTACAAAGCCCAATTCTGTGGATTCTGAAAATTTTCGCCAGATTTTGGCCAATATATCAGGAGAAAATGAAGTGGAAAGAGGTATACTAAATTTCAGCTTCAAAGGCATCGCCTTAAAGTTGCAAATAAGAGGCGCAGGCCTTTCAAGAGGCGTTCGAAAATTCTGCGTCTCTTCGTTAATCAGTCACTGTCTCGAAACATCTGCGCATTATCTCGCTCTTTGATTTGCTCTCCGGAGACGTTACTTTGTGCCATCTCTTTCGACGGCATGTTCTCCTGTTACAAAGCCCAATTTTGTGCATTCTGAAAATTTTCGCTAGATTTTGGCCAATATATCAGGAGAACATGAAGTCGAAAGAGGTATACTAAATTTCAGCTTCAAAGGCATCGCCTTAAAGTTGCAAATCAGAGGCGCAGGCCTTTCTAGAGGCGTTCGAAAATTCTGCGTGTCTTCGTTAAACAGTCACTGTCTCGAAACATCTGCGCCACTTCTCGCTCTTTGATTTGCTCTCCGGAGACGTTACATTGTGCCATCTCTTTCGACGGCATATTCTCCTGTTACAAAGCCCAATTTTGTGCATTCTGAAAATTTTCGCTAGATTTTGTCCAATATATCAGGAGAACATGAAGTGGAAAGAGGTATACTAAATTTCAGCTTCAAAGGCATCGCTTAAAAGTATCAAATCAGAGGCGCAGGCCTTTCAAGAGGCGTTCGAAAATTGTGCGACTCTTCGTTAAACAGTCACTGTCTCGAAACATCTGCGCCACTTCTCGCTCATTGATTTGCCATCCGGAGACGTTACTTTGTGCCATCTCTTTCGACGGCATGTTCTCCTGTTACAAAGCCCAATTCTGTGGATTCTGAAAATTTTCGCCAGATTTTGGCCAATATATCAGGAGAAAATGAAGTGGAAAGAGGTATAATAAATTTCAGCTTCAAAGGCATCGCCTTAAAGTTGCAAATAAGAGGCGCAGGCCTTTCAAGTGGCGTTCGAAAATTCTGCGTCTCTTCGTTAATCAGTCACTGTCTCGAAACATCTGCGCCACATCGCGCTCTTTGATTTGCTCTCCGGAGACGTTACTTTGTGCCTTCTCTTTCGACGGCATGTTCTCCTGTTACAAAGCCCAATTTTGTGCATTCTGAAAATTTTCGCTAGATTTTGGCCAATATATCAGGAGAGCATGAAGTGGAAAGAGGTATACTAAATTTCAGCTTCAAAGGCATCGCTAAACAGTATCAAATTAGAGGCGCAGGCCTTGCAAGAGGCGTTCGAAAATTGTGCGACTCTTCGTTAAACAGTCACTGTCTCGAAACATCTGCGCCACTTCTCGCTCATTGATTTGCCCTCCGGAGACGTTACTCTGTGCCATCTCTTTCGACGGCATGTTCTCCTGTTACAAAGCCCAATTCTGTGGATTCTGAAAATTTTCGCCAGATTTTGGCCAATATATCAGCAGAACATGAAGGGGAAAGAGGTATACTAAATTTCAGCTTCAAAGGAATCGCCTTAACGTTGCAAATAAGAGGCGCAGGCCTTTCAAGAGGCGTTCGAAAATTCTGCGTCTCTTCGTTAATCAGTCACTGTCTCGAAACATCTGCGCCACATCTCGCTCTTTGATTTGTTCTCCAGAGACGTTACTTTGTTCCATCTCTTTCGACGGCATGTTGTCCTGTTACAAAGCACAATTTTGTGTGTTCTCGAAATTTTCGCCAGATTTTGGCCAATATATCAGGAGAACATGAAGTCAAAAGAGGTATACTAAATTTCAGCTTCATAGGCATCGCCTTAAAGTTGCAAAACAGAGGCGCAGGCCTTTCAAGAGGAATTCGAAAATTCTGCGTGTCTTCGTTAAACAGTCACTGTCTCGAAACATCTGCGCCACTTGTCGCTCTTTGATTTGCTCTCCGGAGACGTTACTTTGTGCCATCTCTTTCGACGGCATATTCTCCTGTTACAAAGCCCAATTTTGTGCATTCTGAAAATTTTCGCTAAATTTTGTCCAATATATCAGGAGAACATGAAGTGGATATAGGTATACTAAATTTCAGCTTCAAAGGCATCGCCTTAAAGTTGCAATTAAGAGGCGCAGGCCTTTCAAGAGGCTTTCGAAAATTCAGCGTCTCTTCGTGAAACAGTCACAGTCTCGAAACACCTGCGCCACTTCTCGCTCTTTCGTTTGCTGTCCGGAGACGTTACATTGTTCCATCTCTTTCGACGGCATGTTCTCCTGTTATAAAGCTCAATTTTGTGTATTCTCGAAATTTTCGCCAGATTTTGGCCAATATATCAGGAGAAAATGAATTGGAAAGAGGTATACTAAATTTCAGCTTCAAAGGCATCGCCTTAAAGTTGCAAATAAGAGGCGCAGGCCTTTCAAGAGGCGTTCGAAAATTCTGCGTCTCGTTGTTAAACAATCACTGTCTCGAAACATCTGCGCCACTTGTCGCTCTTTGATTTGCTCTCCGGAGACGTTACTTTGTGCCATCTCTTTCGACGGCATGTTCTCCTGTTACAAAGCCCAATGGTGTGCATTCTGAAAATTTTCGCTAGATTTTGGCCAATATATCAGGAGAACATGAAGTGGATATAGGTATACTAAATTTCAGCTTCAAAGGCATCGCCTTAAAGTTGCAATTAAGAGGCGCAGGCCTTTCAAGAGGCTTTCGAAAATTCAGCGTCTCTTCGTGAAACAGTCACTGTCTCGAAACACCTGCGCCACTTCTCGCTCTTTGATTTGCTCTCCGGAGACGTTACATTGTGCCATCTCTTTCGACGGCATATTCTCCTGTTACAAAGCCCAATTTTGTGCATTCTGAAAATTTTCGCTAGATTTTGTCCAATATATCAGGAGAACATGAAGTGGAAAGAGGTATACTAAATTTCAGCTTCAAAGGCATCGCTTAAAAGTATCAAATCAGAGGCGCAGGCCTTTCAAGAGGCGTTCGAAAATTGTGCGACTCTTCGTTAAACAGTCACTGTCTCGAAACATCTGCGCCACTTCTCGCTCATTGATTTGCCATCCGGAGACGTTACTTTGTGCCATCTCTTTCGACGGCATGTTCTCCTGTTACAAAGCCCAATTCTGTGGATTCTGAAAATTTTCGCCAGATTTTGGCCAATATATCAGGAGAAAATGAAGTGGAAAGAGGTATACTAAATTTCAGCTTCAAAGGCATCGCCTTAAAGTTGCAAATAAGAGGCGCAGGCCTTTCAAGTGGCGTTCGAAAATTCTGCGTCTCTTCGTTAATCAGTCACTGTCTCGAAACATCTGCGCCACATCGCGCTCTTTGATTTGCTCTCCGGAGACGTTACTTTGTGCCTTCTCTTTCGACGGCATGTTCTCCTGTTACAAAGCCCAATTTTGTGCATTCTGAAAATTTTCGCTAGATTTTGGCCAATATATCAGGAGAACATGAAGTGGAAAGAGGTATACTAAATTTCAGCTTCAAAGGCATCGCTAAACAGTATCAAATTAGAGGCGCAGGCCTTGCAAGAGGCGTTCGAAAATTGTGCGACTCTTCGTTAAACAGTCACTGTCTCGAAACATCTGCGCCACTTCTCGCTCATTGATTTGCCCTCCGGAGACGTTACTCTGTGCCATCTCTTTCGACGGCATGTTCTCCTGTTACAAAGCCCAATTCTGTGGATTCTGAAAATTTTCGCCAGATTTTGGCCAATATATCAGCAGAACATGAAGGGGAAAGAGGTATACTAAATTTCAGCTTCAAAGGAATCGCCTTAACGTTGCAAATAAGAGGCGCAGGCCTTTCAAGAGGCGTTCGAAAATTCTGCGTCTCTTCGTTAATCAGTCACTGTCTCGAAACATCTGCGCCACATCTCGCTCTTTGATTTGTTCTCCAGAGACGTTACTTTGTTCCATCTCTTTCGACGGCATGTTGTCCTGTTACAAAGCACAATTTTGTGTATTCTCGAAATTTTCGCCAGATTTTGGCCAATATATCAGGAGAACATGAAGTCAAAAGAGGTATACTAAATTTCAGCTTCAAAGGCATCGCCTTAAAGTTGCAAATAAGAGGCGCGGGCCTTTCAAGTGGCGTTCGAAAATTCTGCGTCTCTTCGTTAATCAGTCACTGTCTCGAAACATCTGCGCCACATCGCGCTCTTTGATTTGCTCTCGGGAGACGTTACATTGTTCCATCTCTTTCGACGGCATGTTCTCCTGTTATAAAGCTCAATTTTGTGTATTCTCGAAATTTTCGCCAGATTTTGGCCAATATATCTGGAGAAAATGAATTGGAAAGAGGTATACTAAATTTCAGCTTCAAAGGCATCGCCTTAAAGTGGCAAATAAGAGGCGCAGGCCTTGCAAGAGGCGTTCGAAAATTGTGCGACTCTTCGTTAAACAGTCACTGTCTCGAAACATCTGCGCCACTTCTCGCTCATTGATTTGCCCTCCGGAGACGTTACTCTGTGCCATCTCTTTCGACGGCATGTTCTCCTGTTACAAAGCCCAATTCTGTGGATTCTGAAAATTTTCGCCAGATTTTGGCCAATATATCAGCAGAACATGAAGGGGAAAGAGGTATACTAAATTTCAGCTTCAAAGGAATCGCCTTAACGTTGCAAATAAGAGGCGCAGGCCTTTCAAGAGGCGTTCGAAAATTCTGCGTCTCTTCGTTAATCAGTCACTGTCTCGAAACATCTGCGCCACATCTCGCTCTTTGATTTGTTCTCCAGAGACGTTACTTTGTTCCATCTCTTTCGACGGCATGTGGTCCTGTTACAAAGCACAATTTTGTGTATTCTCGAAATTTTCGCCAGATTTTGGCCAATATATCAGGAGAACATGAAGTCAAAAGAGGTATACTAAATTTCAGCTTCATAGGCATCGCCTTAAAGTTGCAAATCAGAGGCGCAGGCCTTTCAAGAGGCGTTCGAAAATTCTGCGTGTCTTCGTTAAACAGTCACTGTCTCGAAACATCTGCGCCACTTGTCGCTCTTTGATTTGCTCTCCGGAGACGTTACTTTGTGCCATCTCTTTCGACGGCATATTCTCCTGTTACAAAGCCCAATTTTGTGCATTCTGAAAATTTTCGCTAAATTTTGTCCAATATATCAGGAGAACATGAAGTGGAAAGAGGTATACTAAATTTCAGCTTCAAAGGCATCGCCTTAAAGTTGCAAATAAGAGGCGCGGGCCTTTCAAGTGGCGTTCGAAAATTCTGCGTCTCTTCGTTAATCAGTCACTGTCTCGAAACATCTGCGCCACATCGCGCTCTTTGATTTGCTCTCCGGAGACGTTACTTTGTGCCATCTCTTTCGACGGCATGTTCTCCTGTTACAAAGCCCAATTTTGTGCATTCTGAAAATTTTCGCTAGATTTTGGCCAATATATCAGGAGAACATGAAGTGGAAAGAGGTATACTAAATTTCAGCTTCAAAGGCATCGCTTAACGGTATCAAATTAGAGGCGCAGGCCTTGCAAGAGGCGTTCGAAAATTGTGCGACTCATCGTTAATCAGTCACTGTCTCGAAACATCTGCGCCACATCGCGCTCTTTGATTTGCTCTCCGGAGACGTTACTTTGTGCCTTCTCTTTCGACGGCATGTTCTCCTGTTACAAAGCCCAATTTTGTGCATTCTGAAAATTTTCGCTAGATTTTGGCCAATATATCAGGAGAACATGAAGTGGAAAGAGGTATACTAAATTTCAGCTTCAAAGGCATCGCTAAACAGTATCAAATTAGAGGCGCAGGCCTTGCAAGAGGCGTTCGAAAATTGTGCGACTCTTCGTTAAACAGTCACTGTCTCGAAACATCTGCGCCACTTCTCGCTCATTGATTTGCCCTCCGGAGACGTTACTCTGTGCCATCTCTTTCGACGGCATGTTCTCCTGTTACAAAGCCCAATTCTGTGGATTCTGAAAATTTTCGCCAGATTTTGGCCAATATATCAGCAGAACATGAAGGGGAAAGAGGTATACTAAATTTCAGCTTCAAAGGAATCGCCTTAACGTTGCAAATAAGAGGCGCAGGCCTTTCAAGAGGCGTTCGAAAATTCTGCGTCTCTTCGTTAATCAGTCACTGTCTCGAAACATCTGCGCCACATCTCGCTCTTTGATTTGTTCTCCAGAGACGTTACTTTGTTCCATCTCTTTCGACGGCATGTTGTCCTGTTACAAAGCACAATTTTGTGTATTCTCGAAATTTTCGCCAGATTTTGGCCAATATATCAGGAGAACATGAAGTCAAAAGAGGTATACTAAATTTCAGCTTCAAAGGCATCGCCTTAAAGTTGCAAATAAGAGGCGCGGGCCTTTCAAGTGGCGTTCGAAAATTCTGCGTCTCTTCGTTAATCAGTCACTGTCTCGAAACATCTGCGCCACATCGCGCTCTTTGATTTGCTCTCCGGAGACGTTACTATGTGCCATCTCTTTCGACGGCATGTTCTCCTGTTACAAAGCCCAATTTTGTGCATTCTGAAAATTTTCGCTAGATTTTGTCCAATATATCAGGAGAACATGAAGTGGAAAGAGGTATCCTAAATTACAGCTTCAAAGGCATCGCTTAAAAGTATCAAATCAGAGGCGCAGGCCTTCAAGAGGCGTTCGAAAATTGTGCGACCCTTCGTTAAACAGTCACTGTCTCGAAACATCTGCGCCACTTCTCGCCATTGATTTGCTCTCCGGAGACGTTACTTTGTGCCATCTCTTTCGACGGCATGTTGTCCTGTTACAAAGCACAATTTTGTGTATTCTCGAAATTTTCGCCAGATTTTGGCCAATATATCAGGAGAACATGAAGTCAAAAGAGGTATACTAAATTTCAGCTTCATAGGCATCGCCTTAAAGTTGCAAATCAGAGGCGCAGGCCTTTCAAGAGGCGTTCGAAAATTCTGCGTGTCTTCGTTAAACAGTCACTGTCTCGAAACATCTGCGCCACTTGTCGCTCTTTGATTTGCTCTCCGGAGACGTTACTTTGTGCCATCTCTTTCGACGGCATGTTCTCCTGTTACAAAGCCCAATTGTGTGCATTCTGAAAATTTTCGCTAGATTTTGGCCAATATATCAGGAGAACATGAAGTGGAAAGAGGTATACTAAATTTCAGCTTCAAAGGCATCGCCTTAAAGTTGCAAATAAGAGGCGCAGGCCTTTCAAGTGGCGTTCGAAAATTCTGCGTCTCTTCGTTAATCAGTCACTGTCTCGAAACATCTGCGCCACATCGCGCTCTTTGATTTGCTCTCCGGAGACGTTACTTTGTGCCATCTCTTTCGACGGCATGTTCTCCTGTTACAAAGCCCAATTTTGTGCATTCTGAAAATTTTCGCTAGATTTTGGCCAATATATCAGGAGAACATGAAGTGGAAAGAGGTATACTAAATTTCAGCTTCAAAGGCATCGCTTAACAGTATCAAATTAGAGGCGCAGGCCTTGCAAGAGGCGTTCGAAAATTGTGCGACTCTTCGTTAAACAGTCACTGTCTCGAAACATCTGCGCCACTTCTCGCTCATTGATTTGCCCTCCGGAGACGTTACTCTGTGCCATCTCTTTCGACGGCATGTTCTCCTGTTACAAAGCCCAATTCTGTGGATTCTGAAAATTTTCGCCAGATTTTGGCCAATATATCAGCAGAACATGAAGGGGAAAGAGGTATACTAAATTTCAGCTTCAAAGGAATCGCCTTAACGTTGCAAATAAGAGGCGCAGGCCTTTCAAGAGGCGTTCGAAAATTCTGCGTCTCTTCGTTAATCAGTCACTGTCTCGAAACATCTGCGCCACATCTCGCTCTTTGATTTGTTCTCCAGAGACGTTACTTTGTTCCATCTCTTTCGACGGCATGTTGTCCTGTTACAAAGCACAATTTTGTGTATTCTCGAAATTTTCGCCAGATTTTGGCCAATATATCAGGAGAACATGAAGTCAAAAGAGGTATACTAAATTTCAGCTTCATAGGCATCGCCTTAAAGTTGCAAATCAGAGGCGCAGGCCTTTCAAGAGGCGTTCGAAAATTCTGCGTGTCTTCGTTAAACAGTCACTGTCTCGAAACATCTGCGCCACTTGTCGCTCTTTGATTTGCTCTCCGGAGACGTTACTTTGTGCCATCTCTTTCGACGGCATATTCTCCTGTTACAAAGCCCAATTTTGTGCATTCTGAAAATTTTCGCTAAATTTTGTCCAATATATCAGGAGAACATGAAGTGGAAAGAGGTATACTAAATTTCAGCTTCAAAGGCATCGCCTTAAAGTTGCAAATAAGAGGCGCGGGCCTTTCAAGTGGCGTTCGAAAATTCTGCGTCTCTTCGTTAATCAGTCACTGTCTCGAAACATCTGCGCCACATCGCGCTCTTTGATTTGCTCTCCGGAGACGTTACTTTGTGCCATCTCTTTCGACGGCATGTTCTCCTGTTACAAAGCCCAATTTTGTGCATTCTGAAAATTTTCGCTAGATTTTGGCCAATATATCAGGAGAACATGAAGTGGAAAGAGGTATACTAAATTTCAGCTTCAAAGGCATCGCTTAACGGTATCAAATTAGAGGCGCAGGCCTTGCAAGAGGCGTTCGAAAATTGTGCGACTCATCGTTAAACAGTCACTGTCTCGAAACATCTGCGCCACTTCTCGCTCTTTGATTTGCTCTCCGGAGACGTTACTTTGTGCCATCTATTTCGACGGCATATTCTCCTGTTACAAAGCCCAATTTTGTGCATTCTGAAAATTTTCGCTAGATTTTGTCCAATATATCAGGAGAACATGAAGTGGAAAGAGGTATCCTAAATTTCAGCTTCAAAGGCATCGCTTAAAAGTATCAAATCAGAGGCGCAGGCCTTTCAAGAGGCGTTCGAAAATTGTGCGACCCTTCGTTAAACAGTCACTGTCTCGAAACATCTGCGCCACTTCTCGCCCATTGATTTGCTCTCCGGAGACGTTACTTTGTGCCATCTCTTTCGACGGCATGTTGTCCTGTTACAAAGCCCAATTTTGTGCATTCTGAAAATTTTCGCCAGATTTTGGCCAATATATCAGGAGAAAATGAAGTGGAAAGAGGTATACTAAATTTCAGCTTCAAAGGCATCGCCTTAAAGTTGCAAATAAGAGGCGCAGGCGTTTCAAGAGGCGTTCGAAAATTCTGCGTCTCTTCGTTAATCAGTCACTGTCTCGAAACATCTGCGCCATATCTCGCTCTTTGATTTGCTCTCCGGAGACGTTACTTTGTGCCATCTCTTTCGACGGCATGTTCTCCTGTTACAAAGCCCAATTTTGTGCATTCTGAAAATTTTCGCTAGATTTTGGCCAATATATCAGGAGAACATGAAGTCGAAAGAGGTATACTAAATTTCAGCTTCAAAGGCATCGCTTAAAAGTATCAAATCAGAGGCGCAGGCCTTTCAAGAGGCGTTCGAAAATTGTGCGACTCTTCGTTAAACAGTCACTGTCTCGAAACATCTGCGCCACTTCTCGCTCATTGATTTGCCCTCCGGAGACGTTACTTTGTGCCATCTCTTTCGACGGCATGTTCTCCTGTTACAAAGCCCAATTCTGTGCATTCTGAAAATTTTCGGCAGATTTTGGCCAATATATCAGGAGAACATGAAGTTGAAAGAGGTATACTAAATTTCAGCTTCAAAGGCATCGCCTTAAACTTGCAATTAAGAGGCGCAGGCCTTTCAAGAGGCGTTCGAAAATTGTGCGTCTCTTCGTTAAACAGTCACTGTCTCAAAACACCTGCGCCACTTCTCGCTCTTTGATTTGCTCTTCGGAGACGTTACTTTGTGCCATCTCTATCGACGGCATGTTCTCCTGTTACAAAGCCCAATGATGTGCATTCTGAAAATTTTCGCTAGATTTTGCCCAATATATCAGGAGAACATGAAGTGGAAATAGGTATACTAAATTCCAGCTTCAAAGGCATCGCCTTAAAGTGTCAATTAAGAGGCGCAGGCCTTTCAAGAGGCTTTCGAAAATTCAGCGTCTCTTCGTGAAACAATCACTGTCTCGAAACACCTGCGCCACTTCTCGCTCTTTCGTTTGCTGTCCGGAGACGTTATATTGTACCATCTCTTTCGACGGCATGTTCTCCTGTTATAAAGCTCAATTTTGTGTATTCTCGAAATTTTCGCCAGATTTTGGCCAATTTATCAGGAGAACATGAAGTCAAAAGAGGTATACTAAATTTCAGCTTCATAGGCATCGCCTTAAAGTTGCAAATCAGAGGCGCAGGCCTTTCAAGAGGCGTTCGAAAATTGTGCGTCTCTTCGTTAACCAGTCACTGTCTCAAAACACCTGCGCCACTTCTCGCTCTTTGATTTGCTCTCCGGAGACGTTACTTTGTGCCATCTCTTTCGACGGCATATTCTCCTGTTACAAAGCCCAATTTTGTGCATTCTGAAAATTTTCGCTAGATTTTGGCCAATATATCAGGAGAACATGAAGTGGAAATAGGTATACTAAATTTCAGCTTCAAAGGCATCGCCTTAAAGTTGCAATTAAGAGGCGCACGCCTTTCAAGAGGCTTTCGAAAATTCAGCGTCTCTTCGTGAAACAGTCACTGTCTCGAAACACCTGCGGCACTTCTCGCTCTTTCGTTTGCTGTCCGGAGACGTTACTTTGCGCCATCTCTTTCGACGGCATATTCTCCTGTTACAAAGCCCAATTTTGTGCATTCTCGAAATTTTCGCCAGATTGTGGCCAATATATCAGGATAACATGAAGTGGAAAGAGGTATACTAAACTTCAGCTTCAAAGGCATCGCCTTAAAGTTGCAAATCAGAGGCGCAGGCCTTTCAAGAGGCGTTCGAAAATTCTGCGTGTCTTCGTTAAACAGTCACTGTCTCGAAACATCTGCGCCACTTCTCGCTCTTTGATTTGCTCTCCGGAGACGTTACTTTGCGCCATCTCTTTCGACGGCATATTCTCCTGTTACAAAGCCCAATTTTGTGCATTCTGAAAATATTCGCTAGATTTTGTCCAATATATCAGGAGAACATGAAGTGGAAAGAGGTATACTAAATTTCAGCTTCAAAGGCATCGCCTTAAAGTTGCAAATAAGAGGCGCAGGCCTTTCAAGAGGCGTTCGAAAATTCTGCGTCTCGTTGTTAAACAATCACTGTCTCGAAACACCTGCGCCACTTCTCGCTCTTTGATTTGCTCTCCGGAGACGTTACTTTGTGCCATCTCTTTCGACGGCATGTTCTCCTGTTACAAAGCCCAAATTTGTGCATTCTGAAAATTTTCGCCAGATTGTGGCCAATATATCAGGATAACATAAAGTGGAAAGAGGTATACTAAATTTCAGCTTCAAAGGCATCGCCTTAAAGTTGCAAATCCGAGGCGCAGGCCTTTCAAGAGGCGTTCGAAAATTCTGCGTGTCTTCGTTAAACAGTCACTGTCTCGAAACATCTGCGCCACTTCTCGCTCATTGATTTGCCCTCCGGAGACGTTACTTTGTGCCATCTCTTTCGACGGCATGTTCTCCTGTTACAAAGCCCAATTCTGTGGATTCTGAAAATTTTCGCCAGATTTTGGCCAATATATCAGGAGAAAATGAAGTGGAAAGAGGTATACTAAATTTTAGCTTCAAAGGCATCGCCTTAAAGTTGCAAATAAGAGGCGCAGGCGTTTCAAGAGGCGTTCGAAAATTCTGCGTCTCTTCGTTAATCAGTCACTGTCTCGAAACATCTGCGCCATATCTCGCTCTTTGATTTGCTCTCCGGAGACGTTACTTTGTGCCATCTCTTTCGACGGCATGTTCTCCTGTTACAAAGCCCAATTTTGTGCATTCTGAAAATTTTCGCTAGATTTTGGCCAATATATCAGGAGAACATGAAGTCGAAAGAGGTATACTAAATTTCAGCTTCAAAGGCATCGCTTAAAAGTATCAAATCAGAGGCGCAGGCCTTTCAAGAGGCGTTCGAAAATTGTGCGACTCTTCGTTAAACAGTCACTGTCTCGAAACATCTGCGCCACTTCTCGCTCACTGATTTGCCCTCCGGAGACGTTACTTTGTGCCATCTCTTTCGACGGCATATTCTCCTGTTACAAAGCCCAATTTTGTGCATTCTGAAAATTTGCGCTAGATTTTGTCCAATATATCAGGAGAACATGAAGTGGAAAGAGGTATACTAAATTTCAGCTTCAAAGGCATCGCTTAAGAGTATCAAATCAGAGGCGCAGGACTTTCAAGAGGCGTTCGAAAATTGTGCGACTCTTCGTTAAACAGTCACTGTCTCGAAACATCTGCGCCACTTCTCGCTCATTGATTTGCCATCCGGATACGTTACATTGTGCCATCTCTTTCGACGGCATGTTCTCCTGTTACAAAGCCCAATTCTGTGGATTCTGAAAATTTTCGCCAGATTTTGGCCAATATATCAGGAGAAAATGAAGTGGAAAGAGGTATACTAAATTTCAGCTTCAAAGGCATCGCCTTAAAGTTGCAAATAAGAGGCGCAGGCGTTTCAAGAGGCGTTCGAAAATTCTGCGTGTCTTCGTTAAACAGTCACTGTCTCGAAACATCTGCGCCACTTCTCGCTCTTTGATTTGCTCTCCGGAGACGTTACTTTGTGCCATCTCTTTCGACGGCATATTCTCCTGTTACAAAGCCCAATTTTGTGCATTCTGAAAATTTGCGCTAGATTTTGTCCAATATATCAGGAGAACATGAAGTGGAAAGAGGTATACTAAATTTCAGCTTCAAAGGCATCGCTTAAAAGTATCAAATCAGAGGCGCAGGACTTTCAAGAGGCGTTCGAAAATTGTGCGACTCTTCGTTAAACAGTCACTGTCTCGAAACATCTGCGCCACTTCTCGCTCATTGATTTGCCATCCGGAGACGTTACTTTGTGCCATCTCTTTCGACGGCATGTTCTCCTGTTACAAAGCCCAATTCTGTGGATTCTGAAAATTTTCGCCAGATTTTGGCCAATATATCAGGAGAAAATGAAGTGGAAAGAGGTATACTAAATTTCAGCTTCAAAGGCATCGCCTTAAAGTTGCAAATAAGAGGCGCAGGCGTTTCAAGAGGCGTTCGAAAATTCTGCGTCTCTTCGTTAATCAGTCACTGTCTCGAAACATCTGCGCCATATCTCGCTCTTTGATTTGCTCTCCGGAGACGTTACTTTGTGCCATCTCTTTCGACGGCATGTTCTCCTGTTACAAAGCCCAATTTTGTGCATTCTGAAAATTTTCGCTAGATTTTGGCCAATATATCAGGAGAACATGAAGTCGAAAGAGGTATACTAAATTTCAGCTTCAAAGGCATCGCTTAAAAGTATCAAATCAGAGGCGCAGGCCTTTCAAGAGGCGTTCGAAAATTGTGCGACTCTTCGTTAAACAGTCACTGTCTCGAAACATCTGCGCCACTTCTCGCTCATTGATTTGCCCTCCGGAGACGTTACTTTGTGCCATCTCTTTCGACGGCATGTTCTCCTGTTACAAAGCCCAAATTTGTGCATTCTGAAAATTTTCGCCAGATTGTGGCCAATATATCAGGATAACATAAAGTGGAAAGAGGTATACTAAATTTCAGCTTCAAAGGCATCGCCTTAAAGTTGCAAATCCGAGGCGCAGGCCTTTCAAGAGGCGTTCGAAAATTCTGCGTGTCTTCGTTAAACAGTCACTGTCTCGAAACATCTGCGCCACTTCTCGCTCATTGATTTGCCCTCCGGAGACGTTACTTTGTGCCATCTCTTTCGACGGCATGTTCTCCTGTTACAAAGCCCAATTCTGTGGATTCTGAAAATTTTCGCCAGATTTTGGCCAATATATCAGGAGAAAATGAAGTGGAAAGAGGTATACTAAATTTTAGCTTCAAAGGCATCGCCTTAAAGTTGCAAATAAGAGGCGCAGGCGTTTCAAGAGGCGTTCGAAAATTCTGCGTCTCTTCGTTAATCAGTCACTGTCTCGAAACATCTGCGCCATATCTCGCTCTTTGATTTGCTCTCCGGAGACGTTACTTTGTGCCATCTCTTTCGACGGCATGTTCTCCTGTTACAAAGCCCAATTTTGTGCATTCTGAAAATTTTCGCTAGATTTTGGCCAATATATCAGGAGAACATGAAGTCGAAAGAGGTATACTAAATTTCAGCTTCAAAGGCATCGCTTAAAAGTATCAAATCAGAGGCGCAGGCCTTTCAAGAGGCGTTCGAAAATTGTGCGACTCTTCGTTAAACAGTCACTGTCTCGAAACATCTGCGCCACTTCTCGCTCACTGATTTGCCCTCCGGAGACGTTACTTTGTGCCATCTCTTTCGACGGCATATTCTCCTGTTACAAAGCCCAATTTTGTGCATTCTGAAAATTTGCGCTAGATTTTGTCCAATATATCAGGAGAACATGAAGTGGAAAGAGGTATACTAAATTTCAGCTTCAAAGGCATCGCTTAAAAGTATCAAATCAGAGGCGCAGGACTTTCAAGAGGCGTTCGAAAATTGTGCGACTCTTCGTTAAACAGTCACTGTCTCGAAACATCTGCGCCACTTCTCGCTCATTGATTTGCCATCCGGATACGTTACATTGTGCCATCTCTTTCGACGGCATGTTCTCCTGTTACAAAGCCCAATTCTGTGGATTCTGAAAATTTTCGCCAGATTTTGGCCAATATATCAGGAGAAAATGAAGTGGAAAGAGGTATACTAAATTTCAGCTTCAAAGGCATCGCCTTAAAGTTGCAAATAAGAGGCGCAGGCGTTTCAAGAGGCGTTCGAAAATTCTGCGTGTCTTCGTTAAACAGTCACTGTCTCGAAACATCTGCGCCACTTCTCGCTCTTTGATTTGCTCTCCGGAGACGTTACTTTGTGCCATCTATTTCGACGGCATATTCTCCTGTTACAAAGCCCAATTTTGTGCATTCTGAAAATTTGCGCTAGATTTTGTCCAATATATCAGGAGAACATGAAGTGGAAAGAGGTATACTAAATTTCAGCTTCAAAGGCATCGCTTAAAAGTATCAAATCAGAGGCGCAGGACTTTCAAGAGGCGTTCGAAAATTGTGCGACTCTTCGTTAAACAGTCACTGTCTCGAAACATCTGCGCCACTTCTCGCTCATTGATTTGCCATCCGGAGACGTTACTTTGTGCCATCTCTTTCGACGGCATGTTCTCCTGTTACAAAGCCCAATTCTGTGGATTCTGAAAATTTTCGCCAGATTTTGGCCAATATATCAGGAGAAAATGAAGTGGAAAGAGGTATACTAAATTTCAGCTTCAAAGGCATCGCCTTAAAGTTGCAAATAAGAGGCGCAGGCGTTTCAAGAGGCGTTCGAAAATTCTGCGTCTCTTCGTTAATCAGTCACTGTCTCGAAACATCTGCGCCATATCTCGCTCTTTGATTTGCTCTCCGGAGACGTTACTTTGTGCCATCTCTTTCGACGGCATGTTCTCCTGTTACAAAGCCCAATTTTGTGCATTCTGAAAATTTTCGCTAGATTTTGGCCAATATATCAGGAGAACATGAAGTCGAAAGAGGTATACTAAATTTCAGCTTCAAAGGCATCGCTTAAAAGTATCAAATCAGAGGCGCAGGCCTTTCAAGAGGCGTTCGAAAATTGTGCGACTCTTCGTTAAACAGTCACTGTCTCGAAACATCTGCGCCACTTCTCGCTCATTGATTTGCCCTCCGGAGACGTTACTTTGTGCCATCTCTTTCGACGGCATGTTCTCCTGTTACAAAGCCCAATTCTGTGCATTCTGAAAATTTTCGGCAGATTTTGGCCAATATATCAGGAGAACATGAAGTTGAAAGAGGTATACTAAATTTCAGCTTCAAAGGCATCGCCTTAAACTTGCAATTAAGAGGCGCAGGCCTTTCAAGAGGCGTTCGAAAATTGTGCGTCTCTTCGTTAAACAGTCACTGTCTCAAAACACCTGCGCCACTTCTCGCTCTTTGATTTGCTCTTCGGAGACGTTACTTTGTGCCATCTCTATCGACGGCATGTTCTCCTGTTACAAAGCCCAATGATGTGCATTCTGAAAATTTTCGCTAGATTTTGCCCAATATATCAGGAGAACATGAAGTGGAAATAGGTATACTAAATTCCAGCTTCAAAGGCATCGCCTTAAAGTGTCAATTAAGAGGCGCAGGCCTTTCAAGAGGCTTTCGAAAATTCAGCGTCTCTTCGTGAAACAATCACTGTCTCGAAACACCTGCGCCACTTCTCGCTCTTTCGTTTGCTGTCCGGAGACGTTATATTGTACCATCTCTTTCGACGGCATGTTCTCCTGTTATAAAGCTCAATTTTGTGTATTCTCGAAATTTTCGCCAGATTTTGGCCAATTTATCAGGAGAACATGAAGTCAAAAGAGGTATACTAAATTTCAGCTTCATAGGCATCGCCTTAAAGTTGCAAATCAGAGGCGCAGGCCTTTCAAGAGGCGTTCGAAAATTGTGCGTCTCTTCGTTAAACAGTCACTGTCTCAAAACACCTGCGCCACTTCTCGCTCTTTGATTTGCTCTCCGGAGACGTTACTTTGTGCCATCTCTTTCGACGGCATATTCTCCTGTTACAAAGCCCAATTTTGTGCATTCTGAAAATTTTCGCTAGATTTTGGCCAATATATCAGGAGAACATGAAGTGGAAATAGGTATACTAAATTTCAGCTTCAAAGGCATCGCCTTAAAGTTGCAATTAAGAGGCGCACGCCTTTCAAGAGGCTTTCGAAAATTCAGCGTCTCTTCGTGAAACAGTCACTGTCTCGAAACACCTGCGGCACTTCTCGCTCTTTCGTTTGCTGTCCGGAGACGTTACTTTGCGCCATCTCTTTCGACGGCATATTCTCCTGTTACAAAGCCCAATTTTGTGCATTCTCGAAATTTTCGCCAGATTGTGGCCAATATATCAGGATAACATGAAGTGGAAAGAGGTATACTAAACTTCAGCTTCAAAGGCATCGCCTTAAAGTTGCAAATCAGAGGCGCAGGCCTTTCAAGAGGCGTTCGAAAATTCTGCGTGTCTTCGTTAAACAGTCACTGTCTCGAAACATCTGCGCCACTTCTCGCTCTTTGATTTGCTCTCCGGAGACGTTACTTTGCGCCATCTCTTTCGACGGCATATTCTCCTGTTACAAAGCCCAATTTTGTGCATTCTGAAAATATTCGCTAGATTTTGTCCAATATATCAGGAGAACATGAAGTGGAAAGAGGTATACTAAATTTCAGCTTCAAAGGCATCGCCTTAAAGTTGCAAATAAGAGGCGCAGGCCTTTCAAGAGGCGTTCGAAAATTCTGCGTCTCGTTGTTAAACAATCACTGTCTCGAAACACCTGCGCCACTTCTCGCTCTTTGATTTGCTCTCCGGAGACGTTACTTTGTGCCATCTCTTTCGACGGCATGTTCTCCTGTTACAAAGCCCAAATTTGTGCATTCTGAAAATTTTCGCCAGATTGTGGCCAATATATCAGGATAACATAAAGTGGAAAGAGGTATACTAAATTTCAGCTTCAAAGGCATCGCCTTAAAGTTGCAAATCCGAGGCGCAGGCCTTTCAAGAGGCGTTCGAAAATTCTGCGTGTCTTCGTTAAACAGTCACTGTCTCGAAACATCTGCGCCACTTCTCGCTCATTGATTTGCCCTCCGGAGACGTTACTTTGTGCCATCTCTTTCGACGGCATGTTCTCCTGTTACAAAGCCCAATTCTGTGGATTCTGAAAATTTTCGCCAGATTTTGGCCAATATATCAGGAGAAAATGAAGTGGAAAGAGGTATACTAAATTTTAGCTTCAAAGGCATCGCCTTAAAGTTGCAAATAAGAGGCGCAGGCGTTTCAAGAGGCGTTCGAAAATTCTGCGTCTCTTCGTTAATCAGTCACTGTCTCGAAACATCTGCGCCATATCTCGCTCTTTGATTTGCTCTCCGGAGACGTTACTTTGTGCCATCTCTTTCGACGGCATGTTCTCCTGTTACAAAGCCCAATTTTGTGCATTCTGAAAATTTTCGCCAGATTTTGGCCAATATATCAGGAGAAAATGAAGTGGAAAGAGGTATACTAAATTTCAGCTTCCAAGGCATCGCCTTAAAGTTGCAAATAAGAGGCGCAGGCGTTTCAAGAGGCGTTCGAAAATTCTGCGTCTCTTCGTTAATCAGTCACTGTCTCGAAACATCTGCGCCATATCTCGCTCTTTGATTTGCTCTCCGGAGACGTTACTTTGTGCCATCTCTTTCGACGGCATGTTCTCCTGTTACAAAGCCCAATTTTGTGCATTCTGAAAATTTTCGCTAGATTTTGGCCAATATATCAGGAGAACATGAAGTCGAAAGAGGTATACTAAATTTCAGCTTCAAA
>NW_027485993.1:0-27754 GCF_050908995.1 Andrena cerasifolii
GTATACTAAATTTCAACTTCAAAGGCATCGCCTTAAAGTTGCAAATAGAGGCGCAGGCCGTTCAAGAGGCGTTCGAAAATTCTGCGTCTCTTCGTTAATCAGTCACTGTCTCGAAACATCTGCGCCACATCTCTCCCTTTGATTTGCTCTCCGGAGACGTTACATTGTGCCATCTCTTTCGACGGCATGTTCTACTGTTACAAAGCCCAATTTTGTGCATTCTGAAAATTTTTGCTAGATTTTGGCCAATATATCAGGAGAACATGAAGTCAAAAGAGGTATACTAAATTTCAGCTTCAAAGGCATCGCCTTAAAGTTGCAAATAAGAGGCGCAGGCCTTTCAAGAGGCTTTCGAAAATTCTGCGTCTGTTCGTGAAACAGTCACTGTCTCGAAACACCTGCGCCACTTCTCGCTCTTTGATTTGCTCTCCGGAGACGTTACTTTGTGCCATCCCTTTCGACGGCATGTTCTCCTGTTACAAAGCCCAATTCTGTGCATTCTGAAAATGTTCGCCAGATTTTGGCCAATATATCAGGAGAACATGAAGTTAAAAGAGGTATACTAAATTTCAGCTTCAAAGGCATCGCCTTAAAGTTGCAAATAAGAGGCGCAGGCCTTTCAAGAGGCGTTCGAAAATTCTGCGTCTCTTCGTTAATCAGTCACTGTCTCGAAACATCTGCGCCTCATCTCGCTCTTTGATTTGTTCTCCGGAGACGTTACTTTGTTCCATCTCTTTCGACGGCATGTTCTCCTGTTACAAAGCCCAATATTGTGTATTCTCGAAATTTTCGCCAGATTTTGGCCAATAAATGAGGAGAAAATGAAGTGGAAAGAGGTATACTAAATTTCAGCTTCAAAGGCATCGCCTTATAGTTGCAAATAAGAGGCGCAGGCCTTTCAAGAGGCGTTCGAATATTCTGCGTCTCTTCGTTAATCAGTCACTGTCTCGAAACATCTGCGCCACATCTCGCTCTTTGATTTGCTCTCCGGAGACGTTACTTTGTGCCATCTCTTTCGACGGCATGTTCTCCTGTTACAAAGCCCAATTCTGTGGATTCTGAAAATTTTCGCCAGATTTTGGCCAATATATCAGGAGAACATGAAGTGGAAAGAGGTATACTAAATTTCAGCTTCAAAGGCATCGCCTTAAAGTTGCAAATCAGAGGCGCAGGCCTTTCAAGAGGCGTTCGAAAATTCTGCGTGTCTTCGTTATACAGTCACTGTCTCGAAACATCTGCGCCACTTCTCGCTCTTTGATTTGCTCTCCGGAGACATTACTTTGTTCCATCTCATTCGACGGCATGTTCTCCTGTTACAAAACCCAATTTTGTGCATTCTGAAAATGTTCGCCAGATTTTGGCCAATATATCAGGAGAACATGAAGTCAAAAGAGGTATACTAAATTTCAGCTTCAAAGGCATCGCCTTAAAGTTGCAAATCAGAGGCGCAGGCCTTTCAAGAGGCGTTCGAAAATTCTGCGTGTCTTCGTTAAACAGTCACTGTCTCGAAACATCTGCGCCACTTCTCGCTCTTTGATTTGCTCTCCGGAGACATTACTTTGTTCCATCTCTTTCGACGGCATGTTCTCCTGTTACAAAACCCAATTTTGTGCATTTTGAAAATGTTCGCCAGATTTTGGCCAATATATCAGGAGAACATGAAGTCAAAAGAGGTATACTAAATTTCAGCTTCAAAGGCATCGCCTTAAAGTTGCAAATAAGAGGCGCAGGCCTTTCAAGAGGCGTTCGAAAATTCTGCTTCTCTTCGTTAATCAGTCACTGTCACGAAACATCTGCGCCACATCTCTCTCTTTGATTTGCTCTCCGGAGACGTTACATTGTGCCATCTCTTTCGACGGCATGTTCTCCTGTTACAAAGCCCAATTTTGTGCATTCTGAAAATTTTTGCTACATTTTGGCCAATATATCAGGAGAACATGAAGTGGAAAGAGGTATACTAAATTTCAGCTTCAAAGGCATCGCCTTAAAGGTGCAAATAAGAGGCGCAGGCCTTTCAAGAGGCTTTCGAAAATTCTGCGTCTCTTCGTCAAACAGTCACTGTCTCGAAACACCTGCGCCACTTCTCGCTCTTTGATTTGCTCTCTGGAGACATTACTTTGTTCCATCTCTTTCGACGGCATGTTCTCCTGTTACAAAGCCCAATTTTGTGCATTTTGAAACTGTTCGCCAGATTTTGGCCAATATATCAGGAGAACATGAAGTCAAAAGAGGTATACTAAATTTCAGCTTCAAAGGCATCGCCTTAAAGTTGCAAATAAGAGGCGCAGGCCTTTCAAGAGGCGTTCGAAAATTCTGCGTCTCTTCGTTAATCAGTCACTGTCACGAAACATCTGCGCCACATCTCTCTCTTTGATTTGCTCTCCGGAGACGTTACATTGTGCCATCTCTTTCGACGGCATGTTCTACTGTTACAAAGCCCAATTTTGTGCATTCTGAAAATTTTTGCTAGATTTTGGCCAATATATCAGGAGAACATGAAGTCAAAAGAGGTATACTAAATTTCAGCTTCAAAGGCATCGCCTTAAAGTTGCAAATAAGAGGCGCAGGCCTTTCAAGAGGAGTTCGAAAATTCTGCGTGTCTTCGTTAAACAGTCACTGTCTCGAAACATCTGCGCCACTTCTCGCTCTTTGATTTGCTCTCCGGAGACATTACTTTGTTCCATCTCTTTCGACGGCATGTTCTCCTGTTACAAAACCCAATTTTGTGCATTCTGAAAATTTTCGCCAGATTTTGGCCAATATATCAGGAGAACATGAAGTCAAAAGAGGTATACTAAATTTCAGCTTCAAAGGCATCGCCTTAAAGTTGCAAATAAGAGGCGCAGGCCTTTCAAGAGGCGTTCGAAAATTCTGCGTCTCTTCGTTAATCAGTCACTGTCACGAAACATCTGCGCCACATCTCTCTCTTTGATTTGCTCTCCGGAGACGTTACATTGTGCCATCTCTTTCGACGGCATGTTCTCCTGTTACAAAGCCCAATTTTGTGCATTCTGAAAATTTTTGCTAGATTTTGGCCAATATATCAGGAGAACATGAAGTGGAAAGAGGTATACTAAATTTCAACTTCAAAGGCATCGCTTAAAAGTATCAAATCAGAGGCGCAGGCCTTTCAAGAGGCGTTCGAAAATTGTGCGACTCTTCGTTAAACAGTCACTGTCTCGAAACATCTGCGCCACTTCTCGCTCATTGATTTGCTCTCCGGACATGTTACTTTGTGCCATCTCTTTCGACTTCATGTTCTCCTGTTACAAAGCCCAATTTTGTGCATTCTGAAAATTTTCGCCAGATTTTGGCCAATATATCAGGAAAACATGAAGTCAAAAGAGGTATACTAAATTTCAGCTTCAAAGGCATCGCCTTAAAGGTGCAAATAAGAGGCGCAGGCCTTTCAAGAGGCTTTCGAAAATTCTGCGTCTCTTCGTCAAACAGTCACTGTCTCGAAACACCTGCGCCACATCTCTCTCTTTGATTTGCTCTCCGGAGACGTTACATTGTGCCATCTCTTTCGACGGCATGTTCTCCTGTTACAAAGCCCAATTTTGTGCATTCTGAAAATTTTTGCTAGATTTTGGCCAATATATCAGGAGAACATGAAGTGGAAAGAGGTATACTAAATTTCAACTTCAAAGGCATCGCTTAAAAGTATCAAATCAGAGGCGCAGGCCTTTCAAGAGGCGTTCGAAAATTCTGCGTCTCTTCGTTAATCAGTCACTGTCTCGAAACATCTGCGCCTCATCTCGCTCTTTGATTTGTTCTCCGGAGACGTTACTTTGTTCCATCTCTTTCGACGGCATGTTCTCCTGTTACAAAACCCAATTTTGTGCATTCTGAAAATGTTCGCCAGATTTTGGCCAATATATCAGGAGAACATGAAGTTAAAAGAGGTATACTAAATTTCAGCTTCAAAGGCATCGCCTTAAAGTTGCAAATAAGAGGCGCAGGCCTTTCAAGAGGCGTTCGAAAATTCTGCGTCTCTTCGTTAATCAGTCACTGTCTCGAAACATCTGCGCCTCATCTCGCTCTTTGATTTGTTCTCCGGAGACGTTACTTTGTTCCATCTCTTTCGACGGCATGTTCTCCTGTTACAAAGCCCAATTTTGTGTATTCTCGAAATTTTCGCCAGATTTTGGCCAATAAATGAGGAGAAAATGAAGTGGAAAGTGGTATACTAAATTTCAGCTTCAAAGGCATCGCCTTATAGTTGCAAATAAGAGGCGCAGGCCTTTCAAGAGGCGTTCGAATATTCTGCGTCTCTTCGTTAATCAGTCACTGTCTCGAAACATCTGCGCCACATCTCGCTCTTTGATTTGCTCTCCGGAGACGTTACTTTGTGCCATCTCTTTCGACGGCATGTTCTCCTGTTACAAAGCCCAATTCTGTGGATTCTGAAAATTTTCGCCAGATTTTGGCCAATATATCAGGAGAACATGAAGTGGAAAGAGGTATACTAAATTTCAGCTTCAAAGGCATCGCCTTAAAGTTGCAAATCAGAGGCGCAGGCCTTTCAAGAGGCGTTCGAAAATTCTGCGTGTCTTCGTTATACAGTCACTGTCTCGAAACATCTGCGCCACTTCTCGCTCTTTGATTTGCTCTCCGGAGACATTACTTTGTTCCATCTCTTTCGACGGCATGTTCTCCTGTTACAAAACCCAATTTTGTGCATTCTGAAAATGTTCGCCAGATTTTGGCCAATATATCAGGAGAACATGAAGTCAAAAGAGGTATACTAAATTTCAGCTTCAAAGGCATCGCCTTAAAGGTGCAAATAAGAGGCGCAGGCCTTTCAAGAGGCTTTCGAAAATTCTGCGTCTCTTCGTCATACAGTCACTGTCTCGAAACACCTGCGCCACTTCTCGCTCTTTGATTTGCTCTCCGGAGACATTACTTTGTTCCATCTCTTTCGACGGCATGTTCTCCTGTTACAAAGCCCAATTCTGTGGATTCTGAAAATTTTCGCCAGATTTTGGCCAATATATCAGGAGAACATGAAGTGGAAAGAGGTATACTAAATTTCAGCTTCAAAGGCATCGCCTTAAAGTTGCAAATCAGAGGCGCAGGCCTTTCAAGAGGCGTTCGAAAATTCTGCGTGCCTTCGTTAAACAGTCACTGTCTCGAAACATCTGCGCCACTTCTCGCTCTTTGATTTGCTCTCCGGAGACATTACTTTGTTCCATCTCTTTCGACGGCATGTTCTCCTGTTACAAAACCCAATTTTGTGCATTTTGAAAATGTTCGCCAGATTTTGGCCAATATATCAGGAGAACATGAAGTCAAAAGAGGTATACTAAATTTCAGCTTCAAAGGCATCGCCTTAAAGTTGCAAATAAGAGGCGCAGGCCTTTCAAGAGGCGTTCGAAAATTCTGCGTCTCTTCGTTAATCAGTCACTGTCACGAAACATCTGCGCCACATCTCTCTCTTTGATTTGCTCTCCGGAGACGTTACATTGTGCCATCTCTTTCGACGGCATGTTCTGCTGTTACAAAGCCCAATTTTGTGCATTCTGAAAATTTTTGCTACATTTTGGCCAATATATCAGGAGAACATGAAGTGGAAAGAGGTATACTAAATTTCAACTTCAAAGGCATCGCCTTAAAGTTGCAAATAAGAGGCGCAGGCCTTTCAAGAGGCGTTCGAAAATTGTGCGACTCTTCGTTAAACAGTCACTGTCTCGCAACACCTGCGCCACTTCTCGCTCTTTGATTTGCTCTCCGGAGACATTACTTTGTTCCATCTCTTTCGACGGCATGTTCTCCTGTTACAAAGCCCAATTTTGTGCATTTTGAAAATGTTCGCCAGATTTTGGCCAATATATCAGGAGAACATGAAGTCAAAAGAGGTATACTAAATTTCAGCTTCAAAGGCATCGCCTTAAAGGTGCAAATAAGAGGCGCAGGCCTTTCAAGAGGCTTTCGAAAATTCTGCGTCTCTTCGTCAAGCAGTCACTGTCTCGAAACACCTGCGCCACTTCTCGCTCTTTGATTTGCTCTCCGGAGACATTACTTTGTTCCATCTCTTTCGACGGCATGTTCTCCTGTTACAAAGCCCAATTTTGTGCATTTTGAAAATGTTCGCCAGATTTTGGCCAATATATCAGGAGAACATGAAGTCAAAAGAGGTATACTAAATTTCAGCTTCAAAGGCATCGCCTTAAAGGTGCAAATAAGAGGCGCAGGCCTTTCAAGAGGCTTTCGAAAATTCTGCGTCTCTTCGTCAAACAGTTACTGTCTCGAAACACCTGCGCCACTTCTCGCTCTTTGATTTGCTCTCCGGAGACATTACTTTGTTCCATCTCTTTCGACGGCATGTTCTCCTGTTACAAAGCCCAATTCTGTGGATTCTGAAAATTTTCGCCAGATTTTGGCCAATATATCAGGAGAACATGAAGTGGAAAGAGGTATACTAAATTTCAGCTTCAAAGGCATCGCCTTAAAGTTGCAAATCAGAGGCGCAGGCCTTTCAAGAGGCGTTCGAAAATTGTGCGACTCTTCGTTAAACAGTCACTGTCTCGAAACATCTGCGACACTTCTCGCTCATTGATTTGCCCTCCGGAGACATTACTTTGTTCCATCTCTTTCGACGGCATGTTCTCCTGTTACAAAGCCCAATTCTGTGGATTCTGAAAATTTTCGCCAGATTTTGGCCAATATATCAGGAGAACATGAAGTGGAAAGAGGTATACTAAATTTCAGCTTCAAAGGCATCGCCTTAAAGTTGCAAATCAGAGGCGCAGGCCTTTCAAGAGGCGTTCGAAAATTCTGCGTGTCTTCGTTAAACAGTCACTGTCTCGAAACATCTGCGCCACTTCTCGCTCTTTGATTTGCTCTCCGGAGACATTACTTTGTTCCATCTCTTTCGACGGCATGTTCTCCTGTTACAAAACCCAATTTTGTGCATTCTGAAAATGTTCGCCAGATTTTGGCCAATATATCAGGAGAACATGAAGTCAAAAGAGGTATACTAAATTTCAGCTTCAAAGGCATCGCCTTAAAGGTGCAAATAAGAGGCGCAGGCCTTTCAAGAGGCTTTCGAAAATGCTGCGTCTCTTCGTCATACAGTCACTGTCTCGAAACACCTGCGCCACTTCTCGCTCTTTGATTTGCTCTCCGGAGACATTACTTTGTTCCATCTCTTTCGACGGCATGTTCTCCTGTTACAAAGCCCAATTCTGTGGATTCTGAAAATTTTCGCCAGATTTTGGCCAATATATCAGGAGAACATGAAGTGGAAAGAGGTATACTAAATTTCAGCTTCAAAGGCATCGCCTTAAAGTTGCAAATCAGAGGCGCAGGCCTTTCAAGAGGCGTTCGAAAATTCTGCGTGTCTTCGTTAAACAGTCACTGTCTCGAAACATCTGCGCCACTTCTCGCTCTTTGATTTGCTCTCCGGAGACATTACTTTGTTCCATCTCTTTCGACGGCATGTTCTCCTGTTACAAAACCCAATTTTGTGCATTTTGAAAATGTTCGCCAGATTTTGGCCAATATATCAGGAGAACATGAAGTCAAAAGAGGTATACTAAATTTCAGCTTCAAAGGCATCGCCTTAAAGTTGCAAATAAGAGGCGCAGGCCTTTCAAGAGGCGTTCGAAAATTCTGCGTCTCTTCGTTAATCAGTCACTGTCACGAAACATCTGCGCCACATCTCTCTCTTTGATTTGCTCTCCGGAGACGTTACATTGTGCCATCCCTTTCGACGGCATGTTCTCCTGGTACAAAGCCCAATTTTGTGCATTCTGAAAATTTTTGCTACATTTTGGCCAATATATCAGGAGAACATGAAGTGGAAAGAGGTATACTAAATTTCAACTTCAAAGGCATCGCTTAAAAGTATCAAATCAGAGGCGCAGGCCTTTCAAGAGGCGTTCGAAAATTGTGCGACTCTTCGTTAAACAGTCACTGTCTCGCAACATCTGCGCCACTTCTCGCTCATTGATTTGCCCTCCGGAGACATTACTTTGTTCCATCTCTTTCGACGGCATGTTCTCCTGTTACAAAACCCAATTTTGTGCATTCTGAAAATGTTCGCCAGATTTTGGCCAATATATCAGGAGAACATGAAGTGGAAAGAGGTATACTAAATTTCAGCTTCAAAGGCATCGCCTTAAAGGTGCAAATAAGAGGCGCAGGCCTTTCAAGAGGCTTTCGAAAATTCTGCGTCTCTTCGTGAAACAGTCACTGTCTCGAAACACCTGCGCCACTTCTCGCTCTTTGATTTGCTCTCCGGAGACATTACTTTGTTCCATCTCTTTCGACGGCATGTTCTCCTGTTACAAAGCCCAATTTTGTGCATTCTGAAAATTTTCGCCAGATTTTGGCCAATATATCAGGAAAACATGAAGTCAAAAGAGGTATACTAAATTTCAGCTTCAAAGGCATCGCCTTAAAGGTGCAAATAAGAGGCGCAGGCCTTTCAAGAGGCTTTCGAAAATTCTGCGTCTCTTCGTCAAACAGTCACTGTCTCGAAACACCTGCGCCACTTCTCGCTCTTTGATTTGCTCTCCGGAGACATTACTTTGTTCCATCTCTTTCGACGGCATGTTCTCCTGTTACAAAGCCCAATTTTGTGCATTTTGAAAATGTTCGCCAGATTTTGGCCAATATATCAGGAGAACATGAAGTGGAAAGAGGTATACTAAATTTCAGCTTCAAAGGCATCGCCTTAAAGTTGCAAATAAGAGGCGCAGGCCTTTCATGAGGCGTTCGAAAATTCTGCGTCTCTTCGTTAATCAGTCACTGTCTCGAAACATCTGCGCCTCATCTCGCTCTTTGATTTGTTCTCCGGAGACGTTACTTTGTTCCATCTCTTTCGACGGCATGTTCTCCTGTTACAAAGCCCAATTTTGTGTATTCTCGAAATTTTCGCCAGATTTTGGCCAATAAATGAGGAGAAAATGAAGTGGAAAGAGGTATACTAAATTTCAGCTTCAAAGGCATCGCCTTATAGTTGCAAATAAGAGGCGCAGGCCTTTCAAGAGGCGTTCGAATATTCTGCGTCTCTTCGTTAATCAGTCACTGTCTCGAAACATCTGCGCCACATCTCGCTCTTTGATTTGCTCTCCGGAGACGTTACTTTGTGCCATCTCTTTCGACGGCATGTTCTCCTGTTACAAAGCCCAATTCTGTGGATTCTGAAAATTTTCGCCAGATTTTGGCCAATATATCAGGAGAACATGAAGTGGAAAGAGGTATACTAAATTTCAGCTTCAAAGGCATCGCCTTAAAGTTGCAAATCAGAGGCGCAGGCCTTTCAAGAGGCGTTCGAAAATTCTGCGTGTCTTCGTTATACAGTCACTGTCTCGAAACATCTGCGCCACTTCTCGCTCTTTGATTTGCTCTCCGGAGACATTACTTTGTTCCATCTCATTCGACGGCATGTTCTCCTGTTACAAAACCCAATTTTGTGCATTCTGAAAATGTTCGCCAGATTTTGGCCAATATATCAGGAGAACATGAAGTCAAAAGAGGTATACTAAATTTCAGCTTCAAAGGCATCGCCTTAAAGTTGCAAATCAGAGGCGCAGGCCTTTCAAGAGGCGTTCGAAAATTCTGCGTGTCTTCGTTAAACAGTCACTGTCTCGAAACATCTGCGCCACTTCTCGCTCTTTGATTTGCTCTCCGGAGACATTACTTTGTTCCATCTCTTTCGACGGCATGTTCTCCTGTTACAAAACCCAATTTTGTGCATTTTGAAAATGTTCGCCAGATTTTGGCCAATATATCAGGAGAACATGAAGTCAAAAGAGGTATACTAAATTTCAGCTTCAAAGGCATCGCCTTAAAGTTGCAAATAAGAGGCGCAGGCCTTTCAAGAGGCGTTCGAAAATTCTGCTTCTCTTCGTTAATCAGTCACTGTCACGAAACATCTGCGCCACATCTCTCTCTTTGATTTGCTCTCCGGAGACGTTACATTGTGCCATCTCTTTCGACGGCATGTTCTCCTGTTACAAAGCCCAATTTTGTGCATTCTGAAAATTTTTGCTACATTTTGGCCAATATATCAGGAGAACATGAAGTGGAAAGAGGTATACTAAATTTCAGCTTCAAAGGCATCGCCTTAAAGGTGCAAATAAGAGGCGCAGGCCTTTCAAGAGGCTTTCGAAAATTCTGCGTCTCTTCGTCAAACAGTCACTGTCTCGAAACACCTGCGCCACTTCTCGCTCTTTGATTTGCTCTCTGGAGACATTACTTTGTTCCATCTCTTTCGACGGCATGTTCTCCTGTTACAAAGCCCAATTTTGTGCATTTTGAAACTGTTCGCCAGATTTTGGCCAATATATCAGGAGAACATGAAGTCAAAAGAGGTATACTAAATTTCAGCTTCAAAGGCATCGCCTTAAAGTTGCAAATAAGAGGCGCAGGCCTTTCAAGAGGCGTTCGAAAATTCTGCGTCTCTTCGTTAATCAGTCACTGTCACGAAACATCTGCGCCACATCTCTCTCTTTGATTTGCTCTCCGGAGACGTTACATTGTGCCATCTCTTTCGACGGCATGTTCTCCTGTTACAAAGCCCAATTTTGTGCATTCTGAAAATTTTTGCTAGATTTTGGCCAATATATCAGGAGAACATGAAGTGGAAAGAGGTATACTAAATTTCAACTTCAAAGGCATCGCTTAAAAGTATCAAATCAGAGGCGCAGGCCTTTCAAGAGGCGTTCGAAAATTGTGCGACTCTTCGTTAAACAGTCACTGTCTCGAAACATCTGCGCCACTTCTCGCTCATTGATTTGCTCTCCGGACATGTTACTTTGTGCCATCTCTTTCGACTTCATGTTCTCCTGTTACAAAGCCCAATTTTGTGCATTCTGAAAATTTTCGCCAGATTTTGGCCAATATATCAGGAAAACATGAAGTCAAAAGAGGTATACTAAATTTCAGCTTCAAAGGCATCGCCTTAAAGGTGCAAATAAGAGGCGCAGGCCTTTCAAGAGGCTTTCGAAAATTCTGCGTCTCTTCGTCAAACAGTCACTGTCTCGAAACACCTGCGCCACTTCTCGCTCTTTGATTTGCTCTCTGGAGACATTACTTTGTTCCATCTCTTTCGACGGCATGTTCTCCTGTTACAAAGCCCAATTTTGTGCATTTTGAAACTGTTCGCCAGATTTTGGCCAATATATCAGGAGAACATGAAGTCAAAAGAGGTATACTAAATTTCAGCTTCAAAGGCATCGCCTTAAAGTTGCAAATAAGAGGCGCAGGCCTTTCAAGAGGCGTTCGAAAATTCTGCGTCTCTTCGTTAATCAGTCACTGTCACGAAACATCTGCGCCACATCTCTCTCTTTGATTTGCTCTCCGGAGACGTTACATTGTGCCATCTCTTTCGACGGCATGTTCTACTGTTACAAAGCCCAATTTTGTGCATTCTGAAAATTTTTGCTAGATTTTGGCCAATATATCAGGAGAACATGAAGTCAAAAGAGGTATACTAAATTTCAGCTTCAAAGGCATCGCCTTAAAGTTGCAAATAAGAGGCGCAGGCCTTTCAAGAGGAGTTCGAAAATTCTGCGTGTCTTCGTTAAACAGTCACTGTCTCGAAACATCTGCGCCACTTCTCGCTCTTTGATTTGCTCTCCGGAGACATTACTTTGTTCCATCTCTTTCGACGGCATGTTCTCCTGTTACAAAACCCAATTTTGTGCATTCTGAAAATTTTCGCCAGATTTTGGCCAATATATCAGGAGAACATGAAGTCAAAAGAGGTATACTAAATTTCAGCTTCAAAGGCATCGCCTTAAAGTTGCAAATAAGAGGCGCAGGCCTTTCAAGAGGCGTTCGAAAATTCTGCGTCTCTTCGTTAATCAGTCACTGTCACGAAACATCTGCGCCACATCTCTCTCTTTGATTTGCTCTCCGGAGACGTTACATTGTGCCATCTCTTTCGACGGCATGTTCTCCTGTTACAAAGCCCAATTTTGTGCATTCTGAAAATTTTTGCTAGATTTTGGCCAATATATCAGGAGAACATGAAGTGGAAAGAGGTATACTAAATTTCAACTTCAAAGGCATCGCTTAAAAGTATCAAATCAGAGGCGCAGGCCTTTCAAGAGGCGTTCGAAAATTGTGCGACTCTTCGTTAAACAGTCACTGTCTCGAAACATCTGCGCCACTTCTCGCTCATTGATTTGCTCTCCGGACATGTTACTTTGTGCCATCTCTTTCGACTTCATGTTCTCCTGTTACAAAGCCCAATTTTGTGCATTCTGAAAATTTTCGCCAGATTTTGGCCAATATATCAGGAAAACATGAAGTCAAAAGGGTATACTAAGTTTCAGCTTCAAAGGCATCGCCTTAAAGTTGCAAATCAGAGGCGCAGGCCTTTCAAGAGGCGTTCGAAAATTCTGCGTGTCTTCGTTAAACAGTCACTGTCTCGAAACATCTGCGCCACTTCTCGCTCTTTGATTTGCTCTCCGGAGACATTACTTTGTTCCATCTCTTTCGACGGCATGTTCTCCTGTTACAAAACCCAATTTTGTGCATTCTGAAAATTTTCGCCAGATTTTGGCCAATATATCAGGAGAACATGAAGTCAAAAGAGGTATACTAAATTTCAGCTTCAAAGGCATCGCCTTAAAGTTGCAAATAAGAGGCGCAGGCCTCTCAAGAGGCGTTCGAAAATTCTGCGTCTCTTCGTTAATCAGTCACTGTCACGAAACATCTGCGCCACATCTCTCTCTTTGATTTGCTCTCCGGAGACGTTACATTGTGCCATCTCTTTCGACGGCATGTTCTCCTGTTACAAAGCCCAATTTTGTGCATTCTGAAAATTTTTTCTAGATTTTGGCCAATATATCAGGAGAACATGAAGTGGAAAGAGGTATACTAAATTTCAACTTCAAAGGCATCGCATAAAAGTATCAAATCAGAGGCGCAGGCCTTTCAAGAGGCGTTCGAAAATTGTGCGACTCTTCGTTAAACAGTCACTGTCTCGAAACATCTGCGCCACTTCTCGCTCATTGATTTGCTCTCCGGACATGTTACTTTGTGCCATCTCTTTCGACTTCATGTTCTCCTGTTACAAAGCCCAATTTTGTGCATTCTGAAAATTTTCGCCAGATTTTGGCCAATATATCAGGAGAACATGAAGTCAAAAGAGGTATACTAAATTTCAGCTTCAAAGGCATCGCTTAAAAGTATCAAATCAGAGGCGCAGACCTTTCAAGAGGCGTTCGAAAATTGTGCGACTCTTCGTTAAACAGTCACTGTCTCGAATCATCTGCGCCACTTCTCGCTCATTCATTTGCTCTCCGGAGACGTTACTTTGTGCCATCTCTTTCGACGGCATGTTCTCCTGTTACAAAGCCCAATTCTGTGGATTCTGAAAATTTTCGCCAGATTTTGGCCAATATATCAGGAGAACATGAAGTGGAAAGAGGTATACTAAATTTCAGCTTCAAAGGCATCGCCTTAAAGTTGCAAATCCGAGGCCCAGGCCTTTCAAGAGGCGTTCGAAAATTCTGCGTGTCTTCGTTAAACAGTCACTGTCTCGAAACATCTGCGCCACTTCTCGCTCTTTGATTTGCTCTCCGGAGACATTACTTTGTTCCATCTCTTTCGACGGCATGTTCTCCTGTTACAAAACCCAATTTTGTGCATTCTGAAAATTTTCGCCAGATTTTGGCCAATATATCAGGAGAACATGAAGTCAAAAGAGGTATACTAAATTTCAGCTTCAAAGGCATCGCCTTAAAGTTGCAAATAAGGCGCAGGCCTCTCAAGAGGCGTTCGAAAATTCTGCGTCTCTTCGTTAATCAGTCACTGTCACGAAACATCTGCGCCACATCTCTCTCTTTGATTTGCTCTCCGGAGACGTTACATTGTGCCATCTCTTTCGACGGCATGTTCTCCTGTTACAAAGCCCAATTTTGTGCATTCTGAAAATTTTTGCTAGATTTTGGCCAATATATCAGGAGAACATGAAGTGGAAAGAGGTATACTAAATTTCAACTTCAAAGGCATCGCTTAAAAGTATCAAATCAGAGGCGCAGGCCTTTCAAGAGGCGTTCGAAAATTGTGCGGCTCTTCGTTAAACAGTCACTGTCTCGAAACATCTGCGCCACTTCTCGCTCATTGATTTGCCCTCTGGAGACATTACTTTGTTCCATCTCTTTCGACGGCATGTTCTCCTGTTACAAAACCCAATTTTGTGCATTCTGAAAATGTTCGCCAGATTTTGGCCAATATATCAGGAGAACATGAAGTCAAAAGAGGTATACTAAATTTCAGCTTCAAAGGCATCGCCTTAAAGGTGCAAATAAGAGGCGCAGGCCTTTCAAGAGGCTTTCGAAAATTCTGCGTCTCTTCGTGAAACAGTCACTGTCTCGAAACACCTGCGCCACTTCTCGCTCTTTGATTTGCTCTCCGGAGACATTACTTTGTTCCATCTCTTTCGACGGCATGTTCTCCTGTTACAAAGCCCAATTCTGTGGATTCTGAAAATTTTCGCCAGATTTTGGCCAATATATCAGGAGAACATGAAGTGGAAAGAGGTATACTAAATTTCAGCTTCAAAGGCATCGCCTTAAAGTTGCAAATCAGAGGCGCAGGCCTTTCAAGAGGCGTTCGAAAATTGTGCGACTCTTCGTTAAACAGTCACTGTCTCGAAACATCTGCGCCACATCTCGCTCTTTGATTTGCTCTCCGGAGACGTTACTTTGTGCCATCTCTTTCGACGGCATGTTCTCCTGTTACAAAGCCCAATTCTGTGGATTCTGAAAATTTTCGCCAGATTTTGGCCAATATATCAGGAGAACATGAAGTGGAAAGAGGTATACTAAATTTCAGCTTCAAAGGCATCGCCTTAAAGTTGCAAATCAGAGGCGCATGCCTTTCAAGAGGCGTTCGAAAATTGTGCGAATCTTCGTTAAACAGTCACTGTCTCGAAACATCTGCGCCACTTCTCGCTCATTGATTTGCCCTCCGGAGACATTACTTTGTTCCATCTCTTTCGACGGCATGTTCTCCTGTTACAAAGCCCAATTCTGTGGATTCTGAAAATTTTCGCCAGATTTTGGCCAATATATCAGGAGAACATGAAGTGGAAAGAGGTATACTAAATTTCAGCTTCAAAGGCATCGCCTTAATGTTGCAAATAAGAGGCGCAGGCCTTTCAAGAGGCTTTCGAAAATTCTGCGTCTCTTCGTTAATCAGTCACTGTGTCGAAACATCTGCGCCACATCTCGCTCATTGATTTGCCCTCCGGAGACGTTACTTTGTTCCATCTCTTTCGACGGCATGTTCTCCTGTTACAAAGCCCAATTTTGCGTATTCTCGAAATTTTCACCAGATTTTGGCCAATAAATCAGGAGAAAATGAAGTGGAAAGAGGTATACTAAATTTCAGCTTCAAAGGCATCGCCTTAAAGTTGCAATTAAGAGGCGCAGGCCTTTCAAGAGGCTTTCGAAAATTCTGCGTCTCTTCGTGAAACAGTCCTGGTCTCGAAACACCTGCGCCACTTCTCGCTCTTTCGTTTGCTGTCCGGAGACGTTACATTGTTCCATCTCTTTCGACGGCATGTTCTCCTGTTACAAAGCTCAATTTTGTGTATTCTCGAAATTTTCGCCAGATTTTGGCCAATATATCAGGAGAAAATGAAGTGGAAAGAGGTATACTAAATTTCAGCTTCAAAGGCATCGCCTTAAAGTTGCAAATAAGAGGCGCAGGCCTTTCAAGAGGCGTTCGAAAATTCTGCGTCTCTTCGTTAATCAGTCACTGTCTCGAAACATCTGCGCCTCATCTCGCTCTTTGATTTGTTCTCCGGAGACGTTACTTTGTGCCATCTCTTTCGACGGCATGTTTTCCTGTTACAAAGCCCAATTTTGTGCATTCTGAAAATTTTCGCTAGATTTTGGCCAATATATCAGGAGAACATGAAGTGGAAAGAGGTATACTAAATTTCAGCTTCAAAGGCATCGCCTTAAAGTTGCAAATAAGAGGCACAGGCCTTTCAAGAGGCGTTCGAAAATTCTGCGTCTCTTCGTTAATCAGTCACTGTCTCGAAACATCTGCGCCACATCTCGCTCTTTGATTTGCTCTCCGGAGACGTTACTTTGTGCCATCTCTTTGGACGGCATGTTCTCCTGTTACAAAGCCCAATTTTGTGCATTCTGAAAATTTTCGCTAGATTTTGGCCAATATATCAGGAGAACATGAAGTCAAAAGAGGTATACTAAATTTCAGCTTCAAAGGCATCGCCTTAAAGTTGCAAATAAGAGGCGCAGGCCTTTCAAGAGGCTTTCGAAAATTCTGCGTCTCTTCGTTAATCAGTCACTGTGTCGAAACATCTGCGCCACATCTCGCTCATTGATTTGCCCTCCGGAGACGTTACTTTGTTCCTTCTCTTTCGACGGCATGTTCTCCTGTTACAAAGCCCAATTTTGCGTATTCTCGAAATTTTCACCAGATTTTGGCCAATAAATCAGGAGAAAATGAAGTGGAAAGAGGTATACTAAATTTCAGCTTCAAAGGCATCGCCTTAAAGTTGCAATTAAGAGGCGCAGGCCTTTCAAGAGGCTTTCGAAAATTCTGCGTCTCTTCGTGAAACAGTCCTGGTCTCGAAACACCTGCGCCACTTCTCGCTCTTTCGTTTGCTGTCCGGAGAAGTTACATTGTTCCATCTCTTTCGACGGCATGTTCTCCTGTTACAAAGCCCAATTTTGTGTATTCTCCAAATTTTCGCCAGATTTTGGCCAATATATCAGGAGAAAATGAAGTGGAAAGAGGTATACTAAATTTCAGCTTCAAAGGCATCACCTTAAAGTTGCAAATAAGAGGCGCAGGCCTTTCAAGAGGCGTTCGAAAATTCTGCGTCTCTTCGTTAATCAGTCACTGTCTCGAAACATCTGTGCCACATCTCGCTCTTTGATTTGTTCTCCGGAGACGTTACTTTGTGCCATCTCTTTCGACGGCATGTTCTCCTGTTACAAAGCCCAATTTTGTGCATTCTGAAAATTTTCTCTAGATTTTGGCCAATATATCAGGAGAACATGAAGTGGAAAGAGGTATACTAAATTTCAGCTTCAAAGGCATCGCCTTAAAGTTGCAAATAAGAGGCGCAGGCCTTTCAAGAGGCTTTCGAAAATTCTGCGTCTCTTCGTGAAACAGTCCTGGTCTCGAAACACCTGCGCCACTTCTCGCTCTTTCGTTTGCTGTCCGGAGAAGTTACATTGTTCCATCTCTTTCGACGGCATGTTCTCCTGTTACAAAGCCCAATTTTGTGTATTCTCCAAATTTTCGCTAGATTTTGGCCAATAAATCAGGAGAAAATGAAGTGGAAAGAGGTATACTAAATTTCAGCTTCAAAGGCATCGCCTTAAAGTTGCAATTAAGAGGCGCAGGCCTTTCAAGAGGCTTTCGAAAATTCTGCGTCTCTTCGTGAAACAGTCCTGGTCTCGAAACACCTGCGCCACTTCTCGCTCTTTCGTTTGCTGTCCGGAGAAGTTACATTGTTCCATCTCTTTCGACGGCATGTTCTCCTGTTACAAAGCCCAATTTTGTGTATTCTCCAAATTTTCGCCAGATTTTGGCCAATATATCAGGAGAAAATGAAGTGGAAAGAGGTATACTAAATTTCAGCTTCAAAGGCATCACCTTAAAGTTGCAAATAAGAGGCGCAGGCCTTTCAAGAGGCGTTCGAAAATTCTGCGTCTCTTCGTTAATCAGTCACTGTCTCGAAACATCTGTGCCACATCTCGCTCTTTGATTTGTTCTCCGGAGACGTTACTTTGTGCCATCTCTTTCGACGGCATGTTCTCCTGTTACAAAGCCCAATTTTGTGCATTCTGAAAATTTTCTCTAGATTTTGGCCAATATATCAGGAGAACATGAAGTGGAAAGAGGTATACTAAATTTCAGCTTCAAAGGCATCGCCTTAAAGTTGCAAATAAGAGGCGCAGGCCTTTCAAGAGGCTTTCGAAAATTCTGCGTCTCTTCGTGAAACAGTCCTGGTCTCGAAACACCTGCGCCACTTCTCGCTCTTTCGTTTGCTGTCCGGAGAAGTTACATTGTTCCATCTCTTTCGACGGCATGTTCTCCTGTTACAAAGCCCAATTTTGTGTATTCTCCAAATTTTCGCTAGATTTTGGCCAATATATCAGGAGAACATGAAGTGGAAAGATGTATACTAAATTTCAGCTTCAAAGGCATCGCCTTAAAGTTGCAATTAAGAGGCGCAGGCCTTTCAAGAGGCTTTCGAAAATTCTGCGTCTCTTCGTGAAACAGTCCTGGTCTCGAAACACCTGCGCCACTTCTCGCTCTTTCGTTTGCTGTCCGGAGAAGTTACATTTTTCCATCTCTTTCGACGGCATGATCTCCTGTTACAAAGCCCAATTTTGTGTATTCTCCAAATTTTCGCCAGATTTTGGCCAATATATCAGGAGAACATGAAGTGGAAAGATGTATACTAGATTTCAGCTTCAAAGGCTTCGCTTAAAAGTATCAAATCAGAGGCGCAGGCCTTTCAAGAGGCGATCGAAAATTGTGCGACTCTTCGTTAAACAGTCACTGTCTCGAAACATCTGCGCCACTTCTCGCTCATTGATTTGCTCTCCGGAGACGTTACTTTGTGCCATCTCTTTCGACGGCATGTTCTCCTGTTACAAAACCCAATTTTGTGCATTCTGAAAATGTTCGCCAGATTTTGGCCAATATATCAGGAGAACATGAAGTCAAAAGAGGTATACTAAATTTCAGCTTCAAAGGCATCGCCTTAAAGTTGCAAATAAGAGGCGCAGGCCTTTCAAGAGGCGTTCGAAAATTCTGCGTCTCTTCGTTAATCAGTCACTGTCTCGAAACATCTGCGCCTCATCTCGCTCTTTGATTTGTTCTCCGGAGACGTTACTTTGTGCCATTTCTTTCGACGGCATGTTCTCCTGTTACAAAGCCCAATGTTGTGCATTCTGAAAATTTTCGCTAGATTTTGGCCAATATATCAGGAGAACATGAAGTGGAAAGATGTATACTAGATTTCAGCTTCAAAGGCTTCGCTTAAAAGTATCAAATCAGAGGCGCAGGCCTTTCAAGAGGCGTTCGAAAATTGTGCGACTCTTCGTTAAACAGTCACTGTCTCGAAACATCTGCGCCACTTCTCGCTCATTGATTTGCCATCCGGAGACGTTACTTTGTGCCATCTCTTTCGACGGCATGTTCTCCTGTTACAAAGCCCAATTCTGTGCATTCTGAAAATTTTCGCCAGATTTTGGCCAATATATCAGGAGAACATGAAGTGGAAAGGGGTATACTAAATTTCAGCTAAAAGGCATCGCCTTAAACTTGTAATTAAGAGGCGCAGGCCTTTCAAGAGGCGTTCGAAAATTGTGCGACTCTTCGTTAAACAGTCACTGTCTCGAAACATCTGCGCCACTTCTCGCTCATTGATTTGCCATCCGGAGACGTTACTTTGTGCCATCTCTTTCGACGGCATGTTCTCCTGTTACAAAGCCCAATTCTGTGCATTCTGAAAATTTTCGCCAGATTTTGGCCAATATATCAGGAGAACATGAAGTGGAAAGAGGTATACTAAATTTCAGCTTCAAAGGCTTCGCCTTAAAGTTGCAATTAAGAGGCGCAGGCCTTTCAAGAGGCTTTCGAAAATTCTGCGTCTCTTCCTGAAACAGTCACAATCTCGAAACATCTGCGCCACTTCTCGCTCTTTGATTTGCTCTCTGGAGACATTACTTTGTTCCATCTCTTTCGACGGCATGTTCTCCTGTTACAAAACCCAATTTTGTGCATTCTGAAAATGTTCGCCAGATTTTGGCCAATATATCAGGAGAACATGAAGTCAAAAGAGGTATACTAAATTTCAGCTTCAAAGGCATCGCCTTAAAGTTGCAAATAAGAGGCGCAGGCCTTTCAAGAGGCTTTCGAAAATTCTGCGTCTCTTCGTTAATCAGTCACTGTCTCGAAAGATCTGCGCCACATCTAGCTCATTGATTTGCCCTCCGGAGACGTTACTTTGTTCCATCTCTTTCGACGGCATGTTCTCCTGTTACAAAGCCCAATTTTGCGTATTCTCGAAATTTTCACCAGATTTTGGCCAATAAATCAGGAGAAAATGAAGTGGAAAGAGGTATACTAAATTTCAGCTTCAAAGGCATCGCCTTAAAGTTACAATTAAGAGGCGCTGGCCTTTCAAGAGGCTTTCGAAAATTCTGCGTCTCTTCGTGAAACAGTCCTGGTCTCGAAACACCTGCGCCACTTCTCGCTCCTTCGTTTGCTGTCCGGAGACGTTACATTGTTCCATCTCTTTCGACGGCATGTTCTCCTGTTACAAAGCTCAATTTTGTGTATTCTCGAAATTTTCGCCAGATTTTGGCCAATATATCAGGAGAAAATGAAGTGGAAAGAGGTATACTAAATTTCAGCTTCAAAGGCATCGCCTTAAAGTTGCAAATAAGAGGCGCAGGCCTTTCAAGAGGCGTTCGAAAATTCTGCGTCTCTTCGTTAATCAGTCACTGTCTCGAAACATCTGTGCCACATCTCGCTCTTTGATTTGTTCTCCGGAGACGTTACTTTGTGCCATCTCTTTCGACGGCATGTTCTCCTGTTACAAAGCCCAATTTTGTGCATTCTGAAAATTTTCTCTAGATTTTGTCCAATATATCAGGAGAACATGAAGTGGAAAGAGGTATACTAAATTTCAGCTTCAAAGGCATCGCCTTTAAGTTGCAAATAAGAGGCGCAGGCCTTTCAAGAGGCGTTCGAAAATTCTGCGTCTCTTCGTTAATCAGTCACTGTCTCGAAACATCTGCGCCTCATCTCGCTCTTTGATTTGTTCTCCGGAGACGTTACTTTGTGCCATTTCTTTCGACGGCATGTTCTCTTGTTACAAAGCCCAATGTTGTGCATTCTGAAAATTTTCGCTAGATTTTGGCCAATATATCAGGAGAACATGAAGTGGAAAGATGTATACTAGATTTCAGCTTCAAAGGCTTCGCTTAAAAGTATCAAATCAGAGGCGCAGGCCTTTCAAGAGGCGTTCGAAAATTGTGCGACTCTTCGTTAAACAGTCACTGTCTCGAAACATCTGCGCCACTTCTCGCTCATTGATTTGCCATCCGGAGACGTTACTTTGTGCCATCTCTTTCGACGGCATGTTCTCCTGTTACAAAGCCCAATTCTGTGCATTCTGAAAATTTTCGCCAGATTTTGGCCAATATATCAGGAGAACATGAAGTGGAAAAAGGTATACTAAATTTCAGCTTCAAAGGCATCGCCTTAAAGTTGCAAATAAGAGGCACAGGCCATTCAAGAGGCGTTCGAAAATTGTGCGACTCTTCGTTAAACAGTCACTGTCTCGAAACATCTGCGCCACTTCTCGCTCTTTGATTTGCTCTCTGGAGACATTACTTTGTTCCATCTCTTTCGACGGCATGTTCTCCTGTTACAAAACCCAATTTTGTGCATTCTGAAAATGTTCGCCAGATTTTGGCCAATATATCAGGAGAACATGAAGTCAAAAGAGGTATACTAAATTTCAGCTTCAAAGGCATCGCCTTAAAGTTGCAAATAAGAGGCGCAGGCCTTTCAAGAGGCTTTCGAAAATTCTGCGTCTCTTCGTTAATCAGTCACTGTCTCGAAAGATCTGCGCCACATCTCGCTCATTGATTTGCCCTCCGGAGACGTTACTTTGTTCCATCTCTTTCGACGGCATGTTCTCCTGTTACAAAGCCCAATTTTGCGTATTCTCGAAATTTTCACCAGATTTTGGCCAATAAATCAGGAGAAAATGAAGTGGAAAGAGGTATACTAAATTTCAGCTTCAAAGGCATCGCCTTAAAGTTACAATTAAGAGGCGCTGGCCTTTCAAGAGGCTTTCGAAAATTCTGCGTCTCTTCGTGAAACAGTCCTGGTCTCGAAACACCTGCGCCACTTCTCGCTCCTTCGTTTGCTGTCCGGAGACGTTACATTGTTCCATCTCTTTCGACGGCATGTTCTCCTGTTACAAAACTCAATTTTGTGTATTCTCGAAATTTTCGCCAGATTTTGGCCAATATATCAGGAGAAAATGAAGTGGAAAGAGGTATACTAAATTTCAGCTTCAAAGGCATCGCCTTAAAGTTGCAAATAAGAGGCGCAGGCCTTTCAAGAGGCGTTCGAAAATTCTGCGTCTCTTCGTTAATCAGTCACTGTCTCGAAACATCTGCGCCACATCTCGCTCTTTGATTTGTTCTCCGGAGACGTTACTTTGTGCCATCTCTTTCGACGGCATGTTCTCCTGTTACAAAGCCCAATGTTGTGCATTCTGAAAATTTTCGCTAGATTTTGGCCAATATATCAGGAGAACATGAAGTGGAAAGAGGTATACTAAATTTCAGCTTCAAAGGCATCGCCTTAAAGTTGCAATTAAGAGGCGCAGGCCTTTCAAGAGGCTTTCGAAAATTCTGCGTCTCTTCGTGAAACAGTCCTGGTCTCGAAACACCTGCGCCACTTCTCGCTCTTTCGTTTGCTGTCCGGAGAAGTTACATTGTTCCATCTCTTTCGACGGCATGTTCTCCTGTTACAAAGCCCAATTTTGTGTATTCTCCAAATTTTCGCCAGATTTTGGCCAATATATCAGGAGAAAATGAAGTGGAAAGAGGAATACTAAATTTCAGCTTCAAAGGCATCACCTTAAAGTTGCAAATAAGAGGCGCAGGCCTTTCAAGAGGCGTTCGAAAATTCTGCGTCTCTTCGTTAATCAGTCACTGTCTCGAAACATCTGTGCCACATCTCGCTCTTTGATTTGTTCTCCGGAGACGTTACTTTGTGCCATCTCTTTCGACGGCATGTTCTCCTGTTACAAAGCCCAATTTTGTGCATTCTGAAAATTTTCTCTAGATTTTGTCCAATATATCAGGAGAACATGAAGTGGAAAGAGGTATACTAAATTTCAGCTTCAAAGGCATCGCCTTTAAGTTGCAAATAAGAGGCGCAGGCCTTTCAAGAGGCGTTCGAAAATTCTGCGTCTCTTCGTTAATCAGTCACTGTCTCGAAACATCTGCGCCTCATCTCGCTCTTTGATTTGTTCTCCGGAGACGTTACTTTGTGCCATTTCTTTCGACGGCATGTTCTCCTGTTACAAAGCCCAATGTTGTGCATTCTGAAAATTTTCGCTAGATTTTGGCCAATATATCAGGAGAACATGAAGTGGAAAGATGTATACTAGATTTCAGCTTCAAAGGCTTCGCTTAAAAGTATCAAATCAGAGGCGCAGGCCTTTCAAGCGGCGTTCGAAAATTGTGCGACTCTTCGTTAAACAGTCACTGTCTCGAAACATCTGCGCCACTTCTCGCTCATTGATTTGCCCTCCGGAGACATTACTTTGTTCCATCTCTTTCGACGGCATGTTCTCCTGTTACAAAGCCCAATTCTGTGGATTCTGAAAATTTTCGCCAGATTTTGGCCAATATATCAGGAGAACATGAAGTGGAAAGAGGTATACTAAATTTCAGCTTCAAAGGCATCGCCTTAAAGTTGCAAATCAGAGGCGCAGGCCTTTCAAGAGGCGTTCGAAAATTCTGCGTGTCTTCGTTAAACAGTCACTGTCTCGAAACATCTGCGCCACTTCTCGCTCTTTGATTTGCTCTCCGGAGACATTACTTTGTTCCATCTCTTTCGACGGCATGTTCTCCTGTTACAAAACCCAATTTTGTGCATTCTGAAAATTTTCGCCAGATTTTGGCCAATATATCAGGAGAACATGAAGTCAAAAGAGGTATACTAAATTTCAGCTTCAAAGGCATCGCCTTAAAGTTGCAAATAAGAGGCGCAGGCCTCTCAAGAGGCGTTCGAAAATTCTGCGTCTCTTCGTTAATCAGTCACTGTCACGAAACATCTGCGCCACATCTCTCTCTTTGATTTGCTCTCCGGAGACGTTACATTGTGCCATCTCTTTCGACGGCATGTTCTCCTGTTACAAAGCCCAATTTTGTGCATTCTGAAAATTTTTGCTAGATTTTGGCCAATATATCAGGAGAACATGAAGTGGAAAGAGGTATACTAAATTTCAACTTCAAAGGCATCGCTTAAAAGTATCAAATCAGAGGCGCAGGCCTTTCAAGAGGCGTTCGAAAATTGTGCGACTCTTCGTTAAACAGTCACTGTCTCGAAACATCTGCGCCACTTCTCGCTCATTGATTTGCTCTCCGGACATGTTACTTTGTGCCATCTCTTTCGACTTCATGTTCTCCTGTTACAAAGCCCAATTTTGTGCATTCTGAAAATTTTCGCCAGATTTTGGCCAATATATCAGGAGAACATGAAGTCAAAAGAGGTATACTAAATTTCAGCTTCAAAGGCATCGCTTAAAAGTATCAAATCAGAGGCGCAGACCTTTCAAGAGGCGTTCGAAAATTGTGCGACTCTTCGTTAAACAGTCACTGTCTCGAATCATCTGCGCCACTTCTCGCTCATTCATTTGCTCTCCGGAGACGTTACTTTGTGCCATCTCTTTCGACGGCATGTTCTCCTGTTACAAAGCCCAATTCTGTGGATTCTGAAAATTTTCGCCAGATTTTGGCCAATATATCAGGAGAACATGAAGTGGAAAGAGGTATACTAAATTTCAGCTTCAAAGGCATCGCCTTAAAGTTGCAAATCCGAGGCCCAGGCCTTTCAAGAGGCGTTCGAAAATTCTGCGTGTCTTCGTTAAACAGTCACTGTCTCGAAACATCTGCGCCACTTCTCGCTCTTTGATTTGCTCTCCGGAGACATTACTTTGTTCCATCTCTTTCGACGGCATGTTCTCCTGTTACAAAACCCAATTTTGTGCATTCTGAAAATTTTCGCCAGATTTTGGCCAATATATCAGGAGAACATGAAGTCAAAAGAGGTATACTAAATTTCAGCTTCAAAGGCATCGCCTTAAAGTTGCAAATAAGGCGCAGGCCTCTCAAGAGGCGTTCGAAAATTCTGCGTCTCTTCGTTAATCAGTCACTGTCACGAAACATCTGCGCCACATCTCTCTCTTTGATTTGCTCTCCGGAGACGTTACATTGTGCCATCTCTTTCGACGGCATGTTCTCCTGTTACAAAGCCCAATTTTGTGCATTCTGAAAATTTTTGCTAGATTTTGGCCAATATATCAGGAGAACATGAAGTGGAAAGAGGTATACTAAATTTCAACTTCAAAGGCATCGCTTAAAAGTATCAAATCAGAGGCGCAGGCCTTTCAAGAGGCGTTCGAAAATTGTGCGGCTCTTCGTTAAACAGTCACTGTCTCGAAACATCTGCGCCACTTCTCGCTCATTGATTTGCCCTCTGGAGACATTACTTTGTTCCATCTCTTTCGACGGCATGTTCTCCTGTTACAAAACCCAATTTTGTGCATTCTGAAAATGTTCGCCAGATTTTGGCCAATATATCAGGAGAACATGAAGTCAAAAGAGGTATACTAAATTTCAGCTTCAAAGGCATCGCCTTAAAGGTGCAAATAAGAGGCGCAGGCCTTTCAAGAGGCTTTCGAAAATTCTGCGTCTCTTCGTGAAACAGTCACTGTCTCGAAACACCTGCGCCACTTCTCGCTCTTTGATTTGCTCTCCGGAGACATTACTTTGTTCCATCTCTTTCGACGGCATGTTCTCCTGTTACAAAGCCCAATTCTGTGGATTCTGAAAATTTTCGCCAGATTTTGGCCAATATATCAGGAGAACATGAAGTGGAAAGAGGTATACTAAATTTCAGCTTCAAAGGCATCGCCTTAAAGTTGCAAATCAGAGGCGCAGGCCTTTCAAGAGGCGTTCGAAAATTGTGCGACTCTTCGTTAAACAGTCACTGTCTCGAAACATCTGCGCCACATCTCGCTCTTTGATTTGCTCTCCGGAGACGTTACTTTGTGCCATCTCTTTCGACGGCATGTTCTCCTGTTACAAAGCCCAATTCTGTGGATTCTGAAAATTTTCGCCAGATTTTGGCCAATATATCAGGAGAACATGAAGTGGAAAGAGGTATACTAAATTTCAGCTTCAAAGGCATCGCCTTAAAGTTGCAAATCAGAGGCGCATGCCTTTCAAGAGGCGTTCGAAAATTGTGCGACTCTTCGTTAAACAGTCACTGTCTCGAAACATCTGCGCCACTTCTCGCTCATTGATTTGCCCTCCGGAGACATTACTTTGTGCCATCTCTTTCGACTTCATGTTCTCCTGTTACAAAGCCCAATTTTGTGCATTCTGAAAATTTTCGCCAGATTTTGGCCAATATATCAGGAGAACATGAAGTCAAAAGAGGTATACTAAATTTCAGCTTCAAAGGCATCGCTTAAAAGTATCAAATCAGAGGCGCAGACCTTTCAAGAGGCGTTCGAAAATTGTGCGACTCTTCGTTAAACAGTCACTGTCTCGAATCATCTGCGCCACTTCTCGCTCATTCATTTGCTCTCCGGAGACGTTACTTTGTGACATCTCTTTCGACGGCATGTTCTCCTGTTACAAAGCCCAATTCTGTGGATTCTGAAAATTTTCGCCAGATTTTGGCCAATATATCAGGAGAACATGAAGTGGAAAGAGGTATACTAAATTTCAGCTTCAAAGGCATCGCCTTAAAGTTGCAAATCCGAGGCCCAGGCCTTTCAAGAGGCGTTCGAAAATTCTGCGTGTCTTCGTTAAACAGTCACTGTCTCGAAACATCTGCGCCACTTCTCGCTCTTTGATTTGCTCTCCGGAGACATTACTTTGTTCCATCTCTTTCGACGGCATGTTCTCCTGTTACAAAACCCAATTTTGTGGATTCTGAAAATTTTCGCCAGATTTTGGCCAATATATCAGGAGAACATGAAGTCAAAAGAGGTATACTAAATTTCAGCTTCAAAGGCATCGCCTTAAAGTTGCAAATAAGGCGCAGGCCTCTCAAGAGGCGTTCGAAAATTCTGCGTCTCTTCGTTAATCAGTCACTGTCACGAAACATCTGCGCCACATCTCTCTCTTTGATTTGCTCTCCGGAGACGTTACTTTGTGCCATCTCTTTCGACGGCATGTTCTCCTGTTACAAAGCCCAATTCTGTGGATTCTGAAAATTTTCGCCAGATTTTGGCCAATATATCAGGAGAACATGAAGTGGAAAGAGGTATACTAAATTTCAGCTTCAAAGGCATCGCCTTAAAGTTGCAAATCAGAGGCGCATGCCTTTCAAGAGGCGTTCGAAAATTGTGCGACTCTTCGTTAAACAGTCACTGTCTCGAAACATCTGCGCCACTTCTCGCTCATTGATTTGCCCTCCGGAGACATTACTTTGTTCCATCTCTTTCGACGGCATGTTCTCCTGTTACAAAGCCCAATTCTGTGGATTCTGAAAATTTTCGCCAGATTTTGGCCAATATATCAGGAGAACATGAAGTGGAAAGAGGTATACTAAATTTCAGCTTCAAAGGCATCGCCTTAATGTTGCAAATAAGGCGCAGGCCTCTCAAGAGGCGTTCGAAAATTCTGCGTCTCTTCGTTAATCAGTCACTGTCACGAAACATCTGCGCCACATCTCTCTCTTTGATTTGCTCTCCGGAGACGTTACTTTGTGCCATCTCTTTCGACGGCATGTTCTCCTGTTACAAAGCCCAATTCTGTGGATTCTGAAAATTTTCGCCAGATTTTGGCCAATATATCAGGAGAACATGAAGTGGAAAGAGGTATACTAAATTTCAGCTTCAAAGGCATCGCCTTAAAGTTGCAAATCAGAGGCGCATGCCTTTCAAGAGGCGTTCGAAAATTGTGCGACTCTTCGTTAAACAGTCACTGTCTCGAAACATCTGCGCCACTTCTCGCTCATTGAT
>NW_027485994.1:0-27746 GCF_050908995.1 Andrena cerasifolii
GTTCGTTTGTTCGTTTGTTCGTTTGTTCGTTTGGTCGTTGGTTCGTTGGTTCGTTTGTTCGTTGGTTCGTTGGTTCGTTGGTTCGTTTGTTCGTTTGTTCGTTTGTTCGTTTGTTCGTTTGTTCGTTTGTTCGTTTGTTCCTTTGTTCGTTTGTTCGTTTGTTCGCTTGTTCGTTGGTTCGTTGGTTCGTTGGTTCGTTGGTTCGTTGGTTCGTTGGTTCGTTGGTTCGTTGGTTCGTTGGTTCGTTGGTTCGTTGGTTCGTAGGTTCGTTGGTTCGTTGGTTCGTTGGTTCGTTGTTTCGTTGTTTCGTTGGTTCGTTTGTACGTTTGTTCGTTGGTTCGTTGGTTCGTTGGTTCGTTGGTTCGTTGGTTCGTTGGTTCGTTGTTTCGTTGTTTCGTTGTTTCGTTGTTTCGTTGTTTCGTTGTTTCGTTGTTTCGTTGTTTCGTTGTTTCATTGTTTCGTTGTTTCGTTGTTTCGTTGTTTCGTTGTTTCGTTGTTTCGTTGTTTCGTTGGTTCTTTTGTTTCTTTGTCACTTTGTTCGTTTGTTCGTTTGTTCGTTTGTTCTTTTGTTCGTTTGTTCGTTGGTTCGTTGGTTCGTTGGTTCGTTGGTTCGTTGGTTCGTTGGTTCGTTGGTTCGTTGGTTCGTTGGTTCGTTACTTCGTTTGTTTCGTTGTTTCGTTGGTTCGTTGGTTCGTTTGTTCGTTGGCTCGTTGGTTAGTTGGTTCGTTGGTTCGTTATTTCGTTGGTTCGTTTGGTTCGTTGGTTCGTTGGTTCGTTGGTTCGTTGGTTCGTTGGTTCGTTGGTTCGTTGGTTCGTTGGTTCGTTGGTTCGTTGGTTCGTTGGTTCGTTGGTTCGTTGGTTCGTTGGTTAGTTGGTTCGTTGGTTCGTTGGTTCGTTGGTTCGTTGGTTCGTTGGTTCGTTGGTTCGTTGGTTCGTTGGTTCGTTGGTTCGTTGGTCCTTTGGTTCGTTTGTTCGTTTGTTCGTTTGTTCGTCGGTTCGTTGGTTCGTTGGTTCGTTGGTTCGTTGGTTCGTTGGTTCGATGGTTCGTTGGTTCGTTGTTTCGTTGTTTCGTTGTTTCGTTGTTTCGTTGGTTCGTTTGTACGTTTGTTCGTTGTTCGTTGGTTCGTTGGTTCGTTGGTTCGTTGGTTCGTTGTTTCGTTGTTTCGTTGTTTCGTTGTTTCGTTGTTTCATTGTTTCGTTGTTTCGTTGTTTCGTTGTTTCGTTGTCTCTTTGTTCGTTTGTTCGTTTGTTCGTTGGTTCGTTGGTTCGTTGGTTCGTTGGTTCGTTGGTTCGTTGGTTCGTTGGTTCGTTGTTTCGTTGTTTCGTTGTCTCGTTGTTTCGTTGTTTCGTTGGTTCGTTTGTTTCTTTGTCTCTTTGTTCGTTTGTTCGTTTGTTCGTTTGTTCGTTTTGTTCGTTGGTTCGTTGGTTCGTTGGTTCGTTGGTTCGTTGGTTCGTTGGTTCGTTGGTTCGTTGGTTCGTTGGTTCGTTGGTTCGTTGTTCGTTGGTTCGTTGGTTCGTTGGTTCGTTGGTTCGTTGGTTCGTTGTTTCGTTGTTTCGTTGTTTCGTTGTTTCGTTGGTTCTTTTGTTTCATTGTCACTTTGTTCGTTTGTTCGTTTGTTCGTTTGTTCGTTTGTTCGTTTGTTCGTTTGTTCGTTTGTTCGTTTGTTCATTTGTTCTTTGTTCGTTTGTTCGTTTGTTCGTTGGTTCGTTGGTTCGTTGGTTCGTTGGTTCGTTGGTTCGTTGGTTCGGTTGGTTCGTTGGTTCGTTGGTTCGTTGGTTCGTTGGTTCGTTGGTTCGTTGGTTCGTTGGTTCGTTGGTTCGTTGGTTCGTTGGTTCGTTGGTTCGTTGGTTCGTTGGTTCGTTGGTTCGTTGGTTCGTGGTGTGTTTCCTTGTTTCGTTGTTTCGTTGTTTCGTTGGTTCGTTTGTTTCTTTGTCTCTTTGTTCGTTTGTTCGTTTGTTCTTTTTTTCGTTTGTTCGTTTGTTCGTTTGTTCGTTTGTTCGTTTGTTCGTTTGTTCGTTTGTTCGTTTGTTCGTTTTTTCGTTTGATCGTTTGTTCGTTTGCTCGTTTGCTCGTTTGTTCGTTTGTTCGTTTGTTCGTTATCTCGTTTTTTCGTTTGTTCGTTTGTTCGTTTGGTCGTTTTTTCGTTTGTTCGTTGGTTCGTTGGTTCGTTGGTTGTTGGTTCATTTGTTCGTTGGTTCGAAGGTTCGTTGGTTCGTTTGTTCGTTTGTTCGTTTGTTCGTTTGGTCGTTGGTTCGTTGGTTCGTTGGTTCGTTGGTTCGTTGGTTCGTTGTTCGTTGGTTCGTTGGTTCGTTGGTTCGTTGGTTCGTTGGTTCGTTGGTTCGTTGGTTCGTTGTTTCGTTGGTCCGTTGGTTCGTTGGTTCGTTGGTTCGTTGGTTCGTTGGTTCGTTGGTTCGTTGGTTCGTTGGTTCGTTGGTTCGTTGGTTCGTTGTTTCGTTGTTTCGTTGTCTCGTTGTTTCGTTGTTTCGTTGGTTCGTTTTTTTCTTTGTCTCTTTGTTCGTTTGTTCGTTTGTTCGTTTGTTCGTTTGGTCGTTGGTTCGTTGGTTCGTTTGTTCGTTGGTTCGTTGGTTCGTTGGTTCGTTTGTTCGTTTGTTCGTTTGTTCGTTTGTTCGTTTGTTCGTTTGTTCGTTTGTTCGTTTGTTCGTTTGTTCGTTTGTTCGTTTGTTCGTTTGTTCGCTTGTTCGTTGGTTCGTTGGTTCGTTGGTTCGTTGGTTCGTTGGTTCGTTGGTTCGTTGGTTCGTTGGTTCGTTGGTTCGTTGGTTCGTTGGTTCGTTGGTTCGTTGGTTCGTTGGTTCGTTGGTTCGTTGGTTCGTTGGGTCGTTGTTTCGTTGTTTCGTTGGTTCGTTTGTACGTTTGTTCGTTGGTTCGTTGGTTCGTTGGTTCGTTGGTTCGTTGGTTCGTTGGTTCGTTGTTTCGTTGTTTCGTTGTTTCGTTGTTTCGTTGTTTCGTTGTTTCGTTGTTTCGTTGTTTCGTTGTTTCATTGTTTCGTTGTTTCGTTGTTTCGTTGTTTCGTTGTTTCGTTGTTTCGTTGTTTCGTTGTTTCGTTGTTTCGTTGGTTCTTTTGTTTCTTTGTCACTTTGTTCGTTTGTTCGTTTGTTCGTTTGTTCTTTTGTTCGTTTGTTCGTTGGTTCGTTGGTTCGTTGGTTCGTTGGTTCGTTGGTTCGTTGGTTCGTTGGTTCGTTGGTTCGTTGGTTCGTTGGTTCGTTACTTCGTTGTTTCGTTGTTTCGTTGGTTCGTTGGTTCGTTGGTTCGTTTGTTCGTTGGCTCGTTGGTTAGTTGGTTCGTTGGTTCGTTATTTCGTTGGTTCGTTGTTCGTTGGTTCGTTGGTTCGTTGGTTCGTTGGTTCGTTGGTTCGTTGGTTCGTTGGTTCGTTGGTTCGTTGGTTCGTTGGTTCGTTGGTTCGTTGGTTCGTTGGTTAGTTGGTTCGTTGGTTCGTTGGTTCGTTGGTTCGTTGGTTCGTTGGTTCGTTGGTTCGTTGGTTCGTTGGTTCGTTGGTTCGTTGGTTCGTTGGTCCTTTGTTCGTTTGTTCGTTTGTTCGTTTGTTCGTCGGTTCGTTGGTTCGTTGGTTCGTTGGTTCGTTGGTTCGTTGGTTCGTTGGTTCGTTGGTTCGTTGGTTCGTTGGTTCGTTGTTTCCTTGTTTCGTTGTTTCGTTGGTTCGTTTGTTTCTTTGTCTCTTTGTTCGTTTGTTCGTTTGTTCTTTTTTTCGTTTGTTCGTTTGTTCGTTTGTTCGTTTGTTCGTTTGTTCGTTTGTTCGTTTGTTCGTTTGCTCGTTTGCTCGTTTGCTCGTTTGTTCGTTTGTTCGTTTGTTCGTTATCTCGTTTGTTCGTTTGTTCGTTTGTTCGTTTGTTCGTTTGTTCGTTTGTTCGTTTGTTCGTTTGTTCGTTTGTTCGTTTGTTCGTTTGTTCGTTTGTTCGTTTGGTCGTTTTTTCGTTTGTTCGTTGGTTCGTTGGTTCGTTGGTTCGTTTGTTCGTTTGTTCGTTTGTTCGTTTGTCCCTTTGTTCGTTTGTTCGTTTGTTCGCTTGTTCGTTGGTTCGTTGGTTCGGTGGTTCGTTGGTTCGTTTGTTCGTTTGTTCGTTTGTTCGTCGGTTCGTTGGTTCGTTTGTTCGTTTGTTCGTTTGTTCGTTTGTTCGTTTGTTCGTTTGTTCGTTTGGTCGTTTTTTCGTTTGTTCGTTGGTTCGTTGGTTCGTTGGTTCGTTTGTTCGTTTGTTCGTTTGTTCGTTTGTCCCTTTGTTCGTTTGTTCGTTTGTTCGCTTGTTCGTTGGTTCGTTGGTTCGGTGGTTCGTTGGTTCGTTGGTTCGTTGGTTCGTTGGTTCGTTGGTTCGTTGGTTCGTTGGTTCGTTGGTTCGATGGTTCGTTGGTTCGTTGTTTCGTTGTTTCGTTGTTTCGTTGTTTCGTTGGTTCGTTTGTACGTTTGTTCGTTGGTTCGTTGGTTCGTTGGTTCGTTGGTTCGTTGGTTCGTTGTTTCGTTGTTTCGTTGTTTCGTTGTTTCGTTGTTTCATTGTTTCGTTATTTCGTTGATTCGTTGTTTCGTTGTCTCTTTGTTCGTTTGTTCGTTTGTTCGTTGGTTCGTTGGTTCGTTGGTTCGTTGGTTCGTTGGTTCGTTGGTTCGTTGGTTCGTTGTTTCGTTGTTTCGTTGTCTCGTTGTTTCGTTGTTTCGTTGGTTCGTTTGTTTCTTTGTCTCTTTGTTCGTTTGTTCGTTTGTTCGTTTGTTCGTTTGTTCGTTTGGTCGTTGGTTCGTTGGTTCGTTGGTTCGTTGGTTCGTTGGTTCGTTGGTTCGTTGGTTCGTTGGTTCGTTGGTTCGTTGGTTCGTTGGTTCGTTGGTTCGTTGGTTCGTTGGTTCGTTGGTTCGTTGGTTCGTTGTTTCGTTGTTTCGTTGTTTCGTTGTTTCGTTGGTTCTTTTGTTTCATTGTCACTTTGTTCGTTTGTTCGTTTGTTCGTTTGTTCGTTTGTTCGTTTGTTCGTTTGTTCGTTTGTTCGTTTGTTCATTTGTTCTTTTGTTCGTTTGTTCGTTGGTTCGTTGGTTCGTTGGTTCGTTGGTTCGTTGGTTCGTTGGTTCGTTGGTTCGTTGGTTCGTTGGTTCGTTGGTTCGTTGGTTCGTTGGTTCGTTGGTTCGTTGGTTCGTTGGTTCGTTGGTTCGTTGGTTCGTTGGTTCGTTGGTTCGTTTGTTCGTTTGGTCGTTGGTTCGTTGGTTCGTTGTTTCGTTGGTTCGTTGGTTCGTTGGTTCGTTGGTTCGTTGGTTCGTTGGTTCGTTGGTTCGTTGGTTCGTTGGTTCGTTGGTTCGTTGTTTCGTTGGTCCGTTGGTTCGTTGGTTCGTTGGTTCGTTGGTTCGTTGGTTCGTTGGTTCGTTGGTTCGTTGGTTCGTTGGTTCGTTGGTTCGTTGGTTCGTTGTTTCGTTGTTTCGTTGTCTCGTTGTTTCGTTGTTTCGTTGGTTCGTTTGTTTCTTTGTCTCTTTGTTCGTTTGTTCGTTTGTTCGTTTGTTCGTTTGGTCGTTGGTTCGTTGGTTCGTTTGTTCGTTGGTTCGTTGGTTCGTTGGTTCGTTTGTTCGTTTGTTCGTTTGTTCGTTTGTTCGTTTGTTCGTTTGTTCGTTTGTTCCTTTGTTCGTTTGTTCGTTTGTTCGCTTGTTCGTTGGTTCGTTGGTTCGTTGGTTCGTTGGTTCGTTGGTTCGTTGGTTCGTTGGTTCGTTGGTTCGTTGGTTCGTTGGTTCGTTGGTTCGTAGGTTCGTTGGTTCGTTGGTTCGTTGGTTCGTTGTTTCGTTGTTTCGTTGGTTCGTTTGTACGTTTGTTCGTTGGTTCGTTGGTTCGTTGGTTCGTTGGTTCGTTGGTTCGTTGGTTCGTTGTTTCGTTGTTTCGTTGTTTCGTTGTTTCGTTGTTTCGTTGTTTCGTTGTTTCGTTGTTTCGTTGTTTCATTGTTTCGTTGTTTCGTTGTTTCGTTGTTTCGTTGTTTCGTTGTTTCGTTGTTTCGTTGTTTCGTTGGTTCTTTTGTTTCTTTGTCACTTTGTTCGTTTGTTCGTTTGTTCGTTTGTTCTTTTGTTCGTTTGTTCGTTGGTTCGTTGGTTCGTTGGTTCGTTGGTTCGTTGGTTCGTTGGTTCGTTGGTTCGTTGGTTCGTTGGTTCGTTACTTCGTTGTTTCGTTGTTTCGTTGGTTCGTTGGTTCGTTTGTTCGTTGGCTCGTTGGTTAGTTGGTTCGTTGGTTCGTTATTTCGTTGGTTCGTTGGTTCGTTGGTTCGTTGGTTCGTTGGTTCGTTGGTTCGTTGGTTCGTTGGTTCGTTGGTTCGTTGGTTCGTTGGTTCGTTGGTTCGTTGGTTCGTTGGTTCGTTGGTTAGTTGGTTCGTTGGTTCGTTGGTTCGTTGGTTCGTTGGTTCGTTGGTTCGTTGGTTCGTTGGTTCGTTGGTTCGTTGGTTCGTTGGTCCTTTGGTTCGTTTGTTCGTTTGTTCGTTTGTTCGTCGGTTCGTTGGTTCGTTGGTTCGTTGGTTCGTTGGTTCGTTGGTTCGATGGTTCGTTGGTTCGTTGTTTCGTTGTTTCGTTGTTTCGTTGTTTCGTTGGTTCGTTTGTACGTTTGTTCGTTGGTTCGTTGGTTCGTTGGTTCGTTGGTTCGTTGGTTCGTTGTTTCGTTGTTTCGTTGTTTCGTTGTTTCGTTGTTTCATTGTTTCGTTGTTTCGTTGTTTCGTTGTTTCGTTGTCTCTTTGTTCGTTTGTTCGTTTGTTCGTTGGTTCGTTGGTTCGTTGGTTCGTTGGTTCGTTGGTTCGTTGGTTCGTTGGTTCGTTGTTTCGTTGTTTCGTTGTCTCGTTGTTTCGTTGTTTCGTTGGTTCGTTTGTTTCTTTGTCTCTTTGTTCGTTTGTTCGTTTGTTCGTTTGTTCGTTTGTTCGTTTGGTCGTTGGTTCGTTGGTTCGTTGGTTCGTTGGTTCGTTGGTTCGTTGGTTCGTTGGTTCGTTGGTTCGTTGGTTCGTTGGTTCGTTGGTTCGTTGGTTCGTTGGTTCGTTGGTTCGTTGGTTCGTTGGTTCGTTGGTTCGTTGTTTCGTTGTTTCGTTGTTTCGTTGTTTCGTTGGTTCTTTTGTTTCATTGTCACTTTGTTCGTTTGTTCGTTTGTTCGTTTGTTCGTTTGTTCGTTTGTTCGTTTGTTCGTTTGTTCGTTTGTTCATTTGTTCTTTTGTTCGTTTGTTCGTTGGTTCGTTGGTTCGTTGGTTCGTTGGTTCGTTGGTTCGTTGGTTCGTTGGTTCGTTGGTTCGTTGGTTCGTTGGTTCGTTGGTTCGTTGGTTCGTTGGTTCGTTGGTTCGTTGGTTCGTTGGTTCGTTGGTTCGTTGGTTCGTTGGTTCGTTGGTTCGTTGGTTCGTTGGTTCGTTGTTTCCTTGTTTCGTTGTTTCGTTGTTTCGTTGGTTCGTTTGTTTCTTTGTCTCTTTGTTCGTTTGTTCGTTTGTTCTTTTTTTCGTTTGTTCGTTTGTTCGTTTGTTCGTTTGTTCGTTTGTTCGTTTGTTCGTTTGTTCGTTTGTTCGTTTTTTCGTTTGATCGTTTGTTCGTTTGCTCGTTTGCTCGTTTGTTCGTTTGTTCGTTTGTTCGTTATCTCGTTTTTTCGTTTGTTCGTTTGTTCGTTTGGTCGTTTTTTCGTTTGTTCGTTGGTTCGTTGGTTCGTTGGTTGTTGGTTCATTTGTTCGTTGGTTCGAAGGTTCGTTGGTTCGTTTGTTCGTTTGTTCGTTTGTTCGTTTGGTCGTTGGTTCGTTGGTTCGTTGGTTCGTTGGTTCGTTGGTTCGTTGGTTCGTTGGTTCGTTGGTTCGTTGGTTCGTTGGTTCGTTGGTTCGTTGGTTCGTTGGTTCGTTGTTTCGTTGGTCCGTTGGTTCGTTGGTTCGTTGGTTCGTTGGTTCGTTGGTTCGTTGGTTCGTTGGTTCGTTGGTTCGTTGGTTCGTTGGTTCGTTGTTTCGTTGTTTCGTTGTCTCGTTGTTTCGTTGTTTCGTTGGTTCGTTTTTTTCTTTGTCTCTTTGTTCGTTTGTTCGTTTGTTCGTTTGTTCGTTTGGTCGTTGGTTCGTTGGTTCGTTTGTTCGTTGGTTCGTTGGTTCGTTGGTTCGTTTGTTCGTTTGTTCGTTTGTTCGTTTGTTCGTTTGTTCGTTTGTTCGTTTGTTCGTTTGTTCGTTTGTTCGTTTGTTCGTTTGTTCGTTTGTTCGTTTGTTCGCTTGTTCGTTGGTTCGTTGGTTCGTTGGTTCGTTGGTTCGTTGGTTCGTTGGTTCGTTGGTTCGTTGGTTCGTTGGTTCGTTGGTTCGTTGGTTCGTTGGTTCGTTGGTTCGTTGGTTCGTTGGTTCGTTGGTTCGTTGGGTCGTTGTTTCGTTGTTTCGTTGGTTCGTTTGTACGTTTGTTCGTTGGTTCGTTGGTTCGTTGGTTCGTTGGTTCGTTGGTTCGTTGGTTCGTTGTTTCGTTGTTTCGTTGTTTCGTTGTTTCGTTGTTTCGTTGTTTCGTTGTTTCGTTGTTTCGTTGTTTCATTGTTTCGTTGTTTCGTTGTTTCGTTGTTTCGTTGTTTCGTTGTTTCGTTGTTTCGTTGTTTCGTTGTTTCGTTGTTTCGTTGGTTCTTTTGTTTCTTTGTCACTTTGTTCGTTTGTTCGTTTGTTCGTTTGTTCTTTTGTTCGTTTGTTCGTTGGTTCGTTGGTTCGTTGGTTCGTTGGTTCGTTGGTTCGTTGGTTCGTTGGTTCGTTGGTTCGTTGGTTCGTTGGTTCGTTACTTCGTTGTTTCGTTGTTTCGTTGGTTCGTTGGTTCGTTGGTTCGTTTGTTCGTTGGCTCGTTGGTTAGTTGGTTCGTTGGTTCGTTATTTCGTTGGTTCGTTGGTTCGTTGGTTCGTTGGTTCGTTGGTTCGTTGGTTCGTTGGTTCGTTGGTTCGTTGGTTCGTTGGTTCGTTGGTTCGTTGGTTCGTTGGTTCGTTGGTTCGTTGGTTAGTTGGTTCGTTGGTTCGTTGGTTCGTTGGTTCGTTGGTTCGTTGGTTCGTTGGTTCGTTGGTTCGTTGGTTCGTTGGTTCGTTGGTTCGTTGGTCCTTTGGTTCGTTTGTTCGTTTATTCGTTTGTTCGTCGGTTCGTTGGTTCGTTGGTTCGTTGGTTCGTTGGTTCGTTGGTTCGTTGGTTCGTTGGTTCGTTGGTTCGTTGGTTCGTTGTTTCCTTGTTTCGTTGTTTCGTTGGTTCGTTTGTTTCTTTGTCTCTTTGTTCGTTTGTTCGTTTGTTCTTTTTTTCGTTTGTTCGTTTGTTCGTTTGTTCGTTTGTTCGTTTGTTCGTTTGTTCGTTTGTTCGTTTGCTCGTTTGCTCGTTTGCTCGTTTGTTCGTTTGTTCGTTTGTTCGTTATCTCGTTTGTTCGTTTGTTCGTTTGTTCGTTTGTTCGTTTGTTCGTTTGTTCGTTTGTTCGTTTGTTCGTTTGTTCGTTTGTTCGTTTGTTCGTTTGGTCGTTTTTTCGTTTGTTCGTTGGTTCGTTGGTTCGTTGGTTCGTTTGTTCGTTTGTTCGTTTGTTCGTTTGTCCCTTTGTTCGTTTGTTCGTTTGTTCGCTTGTTCGTTGGTTCGTTGGTTCGGTGGTTCGTTGGTTCGTTTGTTCGTTTGTTCGTTTGTTCGTCGGTTCGTTGGTTCGTTTGTTCGTTTGTTCGTTTGTTCGTTTGTTCGTTTGTTCGTTTGTTCGTTTGGTCGTTTTTTCGTTTGTTCGTTGGTTCGTTGGTTCGTTGGTTCGTTTGTTCGTTTGTTCGTTTGTTCGTTTGTCCCTTTGTTCGTTTGTTCGTTTGTTCGCTTGTTCGTTGGTTCGTTGGTTCGGTGGTTCGTTGGTTCGTTGGTTCGTTGGTTCGTTGGTTCGTTGGTTCGTTGGTTCGTTGGTTCGTTGGTTCGATGGTTCGTTGGTTCGTTGTTTCGTTGTTTCGTTGTTTCGTTGTTTCGTTGGTTCGTTTGTACGTTTGTTCGTTGGTTCGTTGGTTCGTTGGTTCGTTGGTTCGTTGGTTCGTTGTTTCGTTGTTTCGTTGTTTCGTTGTTTCGTTGTTTCATTGTTTCGTTATTTCGTTGATTCGTTGTTTCGTTGTCTCTTTGTTCGTTTGTTCGTTTGTTCGTTGGTTCGTTGGTTCGTTGGTTCGTTGGTTCGTTGGTTCGTTGGTTCGTTGGTTCGTTGTTTCGTTGTTTCGTTGTCTCGTTGTTTCGTTGTTTCGTTGGTTCGTTTGTTTCTTTGTCTCTTTGTTCGTTTGTTCGTTTGTTCGTTTGTTCGTTTGTTCGTTTGGTCGTTGGTTCGTTGGTTCGTTGGTTCGTTGGTTCGTTGGTTCGTTGGTTCGTTGGTTCGTTGGTTCGTTGGTTCGTTGGTTCGTTGGTTCGTTGGTTCGTTGGTTCGTTGGTTCGTTGGTTCGTTGGTTCGTTGTTTCGTTGTTTCGTTGTTTCGTTGTTTCGTTGGTTCTTTTGTTTCATTGTCACTTTGTTCGTTTGTTCGTTTGTTCGTTTGTTCGTTTGTTCGTTTGTTCGTTTGTTCGTTTGTTCGTTTGTTCATTTGTTCTTTTGTTCGTTTGTTCGTTGGTTCGTTGGTTCGTTGGTTCGTTGGTTCGTTGGTTCGTTGGTTCGTTGGTTCGTTGGTTCGTTGGTTCGTTGGTTCGTTGGTTCGTTGGTTCGTTGGTTCGTTGGTTCGTTGGTTCGTTGGTTCGTTGGTTCGTTGGTTCGTTGGTTCGTTGGTTCGTTGGTTCGTTGGTTCGTTGGTTCGTTGGTTCGTTGTTTCCTTGTTTCGTTGTTTCGTTGTTTCGTTGGTTCGTTTGTTTCTTTGTCTCTTTGTTCGTTTGTTCGTTTGTTCTTTTTTTCGTTTGTTCGTTTGTTCGTTTGTTCGTTTGTTCGTTTGTTCGTTTGTTCGTTTGTTCGTTTGTTCGTTTGTTCGTTTGATCGTTTGTTCGTTTGCTCGTTTGCTCGTTTGTTCGTTTGTTCGTTTGTTCGTTATCTCGTTTTTTCGTTTGTTCGTTTGTTCGTTTGGTCGTTTTTTCGTTTGTTCGTTGGTTCGTTGGTTCGTTGGTTGTTGGTTCATTTGTTCGTTGGTTCGAAGGTTCGTTGGTTCGTTTGTTCGTTTGTTCGTTTGTTCGTTTGGTCGTTGGTTCGTTGGTTCGTTGGTTCGTTGGTTCGTTGGTTCGTTGGTTCGTTGGTTCGTTGGTTCGTTGGTTCGTTGGTTCTTTGGTTCGTTGGTTCGTTGGTTCGTTGGTTCGTTGGTTCGTTGTTTCGTTGGTCCGTTGGTTCGTTGGTTCGTTGGTTCGTTGGTTCGTTGGTTCGTTGGTTCGTTGGTTCGTTGGTTCGTTGGTTCGTTGGTTCGTTGTTTCGTTGTTTCGTTGTCTCGTTGTTTCGTTGTTTCGTTGGTTCGTTTGTTTCTTTGTCTCTTTGTTCGTTTGTTCGTTTGTTCGTTTGTTCGTTTGGTCGTTGGTTCGTTGGTTCGTTTGTTCGTTGGTTCGTTGGTTCGTTGGTTCGTTTGTTCGTTTGTTCGTTTGTTCGTTTGTTCGTTTGTTCGTTTGTTCGTTTGTTCGTTTGTTCGTTTGTTCGTTTGTTCGCTTGTTCGTTGGTTCGTTGGTTCGTTGGTTCGTTGGTTCGTTGGTTCGTTGGTTCGTTGGTTCGTTGGTTCGTTGGTTCGTTGGTTCGTTGGTTCGTTGGTTCGTTGGTTCGTTGGTTCGTTGGTTCGTTGGTTCGTTGGTTCGTTGGTTCGTTGGTTCGTTGTTTCGTTGTTTCGTTGTTTCGTTGGTTCGTTTGTACGTTTGTTCGTTGGTTCGTTGGTTCGTTGGTTCGTTGGTTCGTTGGTTCGTTGGTTCGTTGTTTCGTTGTTTCGTTGTTTCGTTGTTTCGTTGTTTCGTTGTTTCGTTGTTTCGTTGTTTCATTGTTTCGTTGTTTCGTTGTTTCGTTGTTTCGTTGTTTCGTTGTTTCGTTGTTTCGTTGTTTCGTTGGTTCTTTTGTTTCTTTGTCACTTTGTTCGTTTGTTCGTTTGTTCGTTTGTTCTTTTGTTCGTTTGTTCGTTGGTTCGTTGGTTCGTTGGTTCGTTGGTTCGTTGGTTCGTTGGTTCGTTGGTTCGTTGGTTCGTTGGTTCGTTGGTTCGTTACTTCGTTGTTTCGTTGTTTCGTTGGTTCGTTGGTTCGTTTGTTCGTTGGCTCGTTGGTTAGTTGGTTCGTTGGTTCGTTATTTCGTTGGTTCGTTGGTTCGTTGGTTCGTTGGTTCGTTGGTTCGTTGGTTCGTTGGTTCGTTGGTTCGTTGTTTCGTTGGTTCGTTGGTTCGTTGGTTCGTTGGTTCGTTGGTTCGTTGGTTAGTTGGTTCGTTGGTTCGTTGGTTCGTTGGTTCGTTGGTTCGTTGGTTCGTTGGTTCGTTGGTTCGTTGGTTCGTTGGTTCGTTGGTCCTTTGGTTCGTTTGTTCGTTTGTTCGTTTGTTCGTCGGTTCGTTGGTTCGTTGGTTCGTTGGTTCGTTGGTTCGTTGGTTCGTTGGTTCGTTGGTTCGTTGGTTCGTTGGTTCGTTGTTTCCTTGTTTCGTTGTTTCGTTGGTTCGTTTGTTTCTTTGTCTCTTTGTTCGTTTGTTCGTTTGTTCTTTTTTTCGTTTGTTCGTTTGTTCGTTTGTTCGTTTGTTCGTTTGTTCGTTTGTTCGTTTGTTCGTTTGTTCGTTTGTTCGTTTGTTCGTTTGTTCGTTTGCTCGTTTGCTCGTTTGCTCGTTTGTTCGTTTGTTCGTTTGTTCGTTATCTCGTTTGTTCGTTTGTTCGTTTGTTCGTTTGGTCGTTTTTTCGTTTGTTCGTTGGTTCGTTGGTTCGTTGGTTGTTGGTTCATTTGTTCGTTGGTTCGAAGGTTCTTTGGTTCGTTTGTTCGTTTGTTCGTTTGTTCGTTTGGTCGTTGGTTCGTTGGTTCGTTGGTTCGTTGGTTCGTTGGTTCGTTGGTTCGTTGGTTCGTTGGTTCGTTGGTTCGTTGGTTCGTTGGTTCGTTGGTTCGTTGGTTCGTTGGTTCGTTGGTTCGTTGGTTCGTTGGTTCGTTGGTTCGTTGGTTCGTTGGTTCGTTGGTTCGTTGGTTCGTTGGTTCGTTGGTTCGTTGGTTCGTTGTTTCGATGGTTCGTTGGCTCGTTGGTCCTTTGGTTCGTTGGTTCGTTTGTTCGTTTGTTCGTTTGTTCGTCGGTTCGTTGGTTCGTTTGTTCGTTTGTTCGTTTGTTCGTTTGTTCGTTTGTTCGTTTGTTCGTTTGTTCGTTTGTTCGTTTGTTCGTTTGGTCGTTTTTTCGTTTGTTCGTTGGTTCGTTGGTTCGTTGGTTCGTTTGTTCGTTTGTTCGTTTGTTCGTTTGTTCGTTTGTCCCTTTGTTCGTTTGTTCGTTTGTTCGCTTGTTCGTTGGTTCGTTGGTTCGGTGGTTCGTTGGTTCGTTGGTTCGTTGGTTCGTTGATTCGTTGGTTCGTTGGTTCGTTGGTTCGTTGGTTCGTTGGTTCGTTGGTTCGTTGGTTCGTTGGTTCGTTGGTTCGTTGGTTCGTTGGTTCGTTGGTTCGTTGGTTCGTTGGTTCGTTGGTTCGTTGGTTCGTTGATTCGTTGGTTCGTTGGTTCGTTGGTTCGTTGGTTCGTTGGTTCGTTGGTTCGTTTGTTCGTTGGTTCGTTTGTTCGTTGGTTCGTTGGTTCGTTGGTTCGTTGGTTCGTTGTTTCGTTGTTTCGTTGTTTCGTTGTTTCGTTGTTTCGTTGTTTCGTTGTTTCGTTGTTTCGTTGTTTCGTTGTTTCGTTGTTTCGTTGTTTCGTTGTTTCGTTGTTTCGTTGTTTCGTTGTTTCGTTGTTTCGTTGTTTCGTTGTTTCGTTGTTTCGTTGTTTCGTTGTTTCGTTGTTTCGTTGTTTCGTTGTTTCGTTGTTTCGTTGTTTCGTTGTTTCGTTGTTTCGTTGTTTCGTTGTTTCGTTGTTTCGTTGTTTCGTTGTTTCGTTGTTTCGTTAGTTCTTTGTCACTTTGTTCGTTTGTTCGTTTGTTTTTTTGTTCTTTTGTTCGTTTGTTCGTTGGTTCGTTGGTTCGTTGGTTCGTTGGTTCGTTGGTTCATTGGTTCGTTGGTTCGTTGGTTCGTTGGTTCGTTGGTTCGTTGGTTCGTTGGTTCGTTGGTTCGTTGGTTCGTTTGTACGTTTGTTCGTTTGTTCGTTTTCTCGTTTGTTCGTTTGTTCTTTTGTTCGTTTGTTCGTTGGTTCGTTGGTTCTTTGGTTCGTTGGTTCGTTGGTTCGTTGGTTCGTTGGTTCGTTGTTTCGTTGTTTCGTTGTTTCGTTGTTTCGTTGTTTCGTTGTTTCGTTGTTTCGTTGATTCGTTGTTTCGTTGTTTCGTTGTTTCGTTGTTTCGTTGTTTCGTTGTTTCGTTGTTTCGTTGTTTCGTTGTTTCGTTGTTTCGTTGTTTCGTTGGTTCTTTTGTTTCTTTGTCACTTTGTTCGTTTGTTCGTTTGTTTGTTTGTTCTTTTGTTCGTTTGTTCGTTGGTTCGTTGGTTCGTTGGTTCGTTGGTTCGTTGGTTCGTTGGTTCGTTGGTTCGTTGGTTCGTTGGTTCGTTGGTTCGTTGGTTCGTTGGTTCGTTGGTTCGTTTTTTCGTTTGTTCGTTGGTTCGTTGGTTCGTTGGTTCGTTGGTTCGTTGGTTCGTTGGTTCGTTGGTTCGTTGGTTCGTTGGTTCGTTGTTTCGTTTGTCCGTTGTTTCGTTGTTTCGTTGTTTCGTTGATTCGTTGTTTCGTTGTTTCGCTGTTTCGTTGTTTCGTTGTTTCGTTGTTTCGTTGTTTCGTTGTTTCGTTGTTTCGTTGTTTCGTTGTTTCGTTGTTTCGTTGGTTCTTTTGTTTCTTTGTCACTTTGTTCGTTTGTTCGTTTGTTTGTTTGTTCTTTTGTTCGTTTGTTCGATGGTTCGTTGGTTCTTTGGTTCGTTGGTTCGTTGGTTCGTTGGTTCGTTGGTTCGTTGGTTCGTTGGTTCGTTGGTTCGTTGGTTCGTTGGTTCGTTGGTTCGTTGGTTCGTTGGTTCGTTGGTTCGTTTGTTCGTTGGTTCGTTGGTTCGTTGGTTCGTTGGTTCGTTGGTTCGTTGGTTCGTTGGTTCGTTTGTTCGTTGTTTCGTTGTTTCGTTGTTTCGTTGTTTCGTTGTTTCGTTGTTTCGTTGTTTCGTTGTTTCGTTGTTTCGTTGTTTCGTTGTTTCGTTGTTTCGTTGTTTCGTTGTTTCGTTGTTTCGTTGTTTCGTTGGTTCTTTGTCACTTTGTTCGTTTGTTCGTTTGTTTGTTTGTTCTTTTGTTCGTTTGTTCGTTGGTTCGTTGGTTCGTTGGTTCGTTGGTTCGTTGGTTCATTGGTTCGTTGGTTCGTTGGTTCGTTGGTTCGTTGGTTCGTTGGTTCGTTGGTTCGTTGGTTCGTTGGTTCGTTGGTTCGTTTGTACGTTTGTTCGTTTTCTCGTTTGTTCGTTTGTTCGTTTGTTCGTTTGGTCGTTTTTTCGTTTGTTCGTTGGTTCGTTGGTTCGTTGGTTCGTTGTTTCGTTTGTCCGTTGTTTCGTTGTTTCGTTGTTTCGTTGATTCGTTGTTTCGTTGTTTCGTTGTTTCGTTGTTTCGTTGTTTCGTTGTTTCGTTGTTTCGTTGTTTCGTTGTTTCGTTGTTTCGTTGTTTCGTTGTTTCGTTGGTTCTTTTGTTTCTTTGTCACTTTGTTCGTTTGTTCGTTTGTTTGTTTGTTCTTTTGTTCGTTTGTTCGTTGGTTCGTTGGTTCTTTGGTTCGTTGGTTCGTTGGTTCGTTGGTTCGTTGGTTCGTTGTTTCGTTGTTTCGTTGTTTCGTTGTTTCGTTGTTTCGTTGTTTCGTTGTTTCGTTGTTTCGTTGTTTCGTTGTTTCGTTGGTTCGTTGGTTCGTTGGTTCGTTGGTTCGTTGGTTCGTTTGTACGTTTGTTCGTTTGTTCGTTTTCTCGTTTGTTCGTTTGTTCGTTTGTTCGTTTGGTCGTTTTTTCGTTTGTTCGTTGTTTCGTTGTTTCGTTGTTTCGTTGGTTCTTTTGTTTCTTTGTCACTTTGTTCGTTTGTTCGTTTGCTTGTTTGTTCTTTTGTTCGTTTGTTCGTTGGTTCGTTGGTTCTTTGGTTCGTTGGTTCGTTGGTTCGTTGGTTCGTTGGTTCGTTGGTTCGTTGTTTCGTTGTTTCGTTGTTTCGTTGTTTCGTTGTTTCGTTGTTTCGTTGTTTCGTTGTTTCGTTGTTTCGCTGGTTCGTTGGTTCGTTGGTTCGTTGGTTCGTTGGTTCGTTTGTACGTTTGTTCGTTTGTTCGTTTTCTCGTTTGTTCGTTTGTTCGTTTGTTCGTTTGGTCGTTTTTTCGTTTGTTCGTTGGTTCGTTGGTTCGTTGGTTCGTTGGTTCGTTGGTTCGTTGTTTCGTTTGTCCGTTGTTTCGTTGTTTCGTTGTTTCGTTGATTCGTTGTTTCGTTGTTTCGTTGTTTCGTTGTTTCGTTGTTTCGTTGTTTCGTTGGTTCGTTTGTTTCTTTGTCTCTTTGTTCGTTTGTTCGTTTGTTCGTTTGTTCGTTTGGTCGTTGGATCGTTGGTTCGTTGGTTCGTTGTTTCGTTGTTTCGTTGTTTCGTTGTTTCGTTGTTTCATTGTTTCGTTGTTTCGTTGTTTCGTTGTTTCGTTGTTTCGTTGTTTCGTTGTTTCGTTGTTTCGTTGTTTCGTTGTTTCGTTGTTTCGTTGTTTCGTTGGTTCTTTTGTTTCTTTGTCACTTTGTTCGTTTGTTCGTTTGTTCGTTTGTTCGTTTGTTCTTTTGTTCGTTTGTTCGTTGGTTCGTTGGTTCGTTGGTTCGTTGGTTCGTTGGTTCGTTGGTTCGTTACGTCGTTGTTTCGTTGTTTCGTTGGTTCGTTGGTTCGTTGGTTCGTTGGTTCGTTGATTCGTTGGTTCGTTGGTTCGTTGGTTCGTTGGTTCGTTGGTTCGTTTGTTCGTTGGTTCGTTGGTTCGTTGGTTCGTTGGTTCGTTGGTTCGTTGGTTCGTTGGTTCGTTGTTTCGTTGTTTCGTTGTTTCGTTTGGTCGTTTTTTCGTTTGTTCGTTGGTTCGTTGGTTCGTTGGTTCGTTGGTTCGTTGGTTCGTTGGTTCGTTGGTTCGTTGTTTCGTTTGTCCGTTGTTTCGTTGTTTCGTTGATTCGTTCTTTCGTTGTTTCGTTGTTTCGTTGTTTCGTTGTTTCGTTGTTTCGTTGTTTCGTTGTTTCGTTGTTTCGTTGGTTCTTTTGTTTCTTTGTCACTTTGTACGTTTGTTCGTTTGTTTGTTTGTTCTTTTGTTCGTTTGTTCGTTGGTTCGTTGGTTCTTTGGTTCGTTGGTTCGTTGGTTCGTTGGTTCGTTGGTTCGTTGTTTCGTTGTTTCGTTGTTTCGTTGTTTCGTTGTTTCGTTGTTTCGTTGTTTCGTTGTTTCGTTGTTTCGTTGTTTCGTTGTTTCGTTGTTTCGTTGTTTCGTTGTTTCGTTGTTTCGTTGTTTCGTTGTTTCGTTGTTTCGTTGTTTCGTTGTTTCGTTGTTTCGTTGGTTCTTTTGTTTCTTTGTCACTTTGTTCGTTTGTTCGTTTGTTTGTTTGTTCTTTTGTTCGTTTGTTCGTTGGTTCGTTGGTTCGTTGGTTCGTTGGTTCGTTGGTTCGTTGGTTCGTTGGTTCGTTGGTTCGTTGGTTCGTTGGTTCGTTGGTTCGTTGGTTCGTTGGTTCGTTGGTTCGTTGGTTCGTTGGTTCGTTGGTTCGTTGGTTCGTTGTTTCGTTGTTTCGTTGTTTCGTTGTTTCGTTGTTTCGTTGTTTCGTTGTTTCGTTGTTTCGTTGTTTCGTTGTTTCGTTGTTTCGTTGTTTCGTTGTTTCGTTGTTTCGTTGTTTCGTTGTTTCGTTGGTTCTTTTGTTTCTTTGTCACTTTGTTCGTTTGTTCGTTTGTTTGTTTGTTCTTTTGTTCGTTTGTTCGTTGGTTCGTTGGTTCGTTGGTTCGTTGGTTCGTTGGTTCTTTTGTTTCTTTGTCACTTTGTTCGTTTGTTCGTTTGTTTGTTTGTTCTTTTGTTCGTTTGTTCGATGGTTCGTTGGTTCTTTGGTTCGTTGGTTCGTTGGTTCGTTGGTTCGTTGGTTCGTTGGTTCGTTGGTTCGTTGATTCGTTGGTTCGTTGGTTCGTTGGTTCGTTGGTTCGTTGGTTCGTTGGTTCGTTGGTTCGTTGGTTCGTTTGTTCGTTGGTTCGTTGTTTCGTTGGTTCGTTGGTTCGTTGGTTCGTTGGTTCGTTGGTTCGTTTGTTCGTTGTTTCGTTGTTTCGTTGTTTCGTTGTGTCGTTGTTTCGTTGTTTCGTTGTTTCGTTGTTTCGTTGTTTCGTTGTTTCGTTGTTTCGTTGTTTCGTTGTTTCGTTGTTTCGTTGTTTCGTTGGTTCTTTGTCACTTTGTTCGTTTGTTCGTTTGTTCGTTTGGTCGTTTTTTCGTTTGTTCGTTGGTTCGTTGGTTCGTTGGTTCGTTGTTTCGTTTGTCCGTTGTTTCGTTGTTTCGTTGTTTCGTTGATTCGTTGTTTCGTTGTTTCGTTGTTTCGTTGTTTCGTTGTTTCGTTGTTTCGTTGTTTCGTTGTTTCGTTGTTTCCTTGTTTCGTTGTTTCGTTGTTTCGTTGTTTCGTTGGTTCTTTTGTTTCTTTGTCACTTTGTTCGTTTGTTCGTTTGTTTGTTTGTTCTTTTGTTCGTTTGTTCGTTGGTTCGTTGGTTCTTTGGTTCGTTGGTTCGTTGGTTCGTTGGTTCGTTGGTTCGTTGTTTCGTTGTTTCGTTGTTTCGTTGTTTCGTTGTTTCGTTGTTTCGTTGTTTCGTTGTTTCGTTGTTTCGTTGTTTCGTTGGTTCGTTGGTTCGTTGGTTCGTTGGTTCGTTGGTTCGTTTGTACGTTTGTTCGTTTGTTCGTTTTCTCGTTTGTTCGTTTGTTCGTTTGTTCGTTTGGTCGTTTTTTCGTTTGTTCGTTGTTTCGTTGTTTCGTTGTTTCGTTGTTTCGTTGGTTCTTTTGTTTCTTTGTCACTTTGTTCGTTTGTTCGTTTGTTTGTTTGTTCTTTTGTTCGTTTGTTCGTTGGTTCGTTGGTTCTTTGGTTCGTTGGTTCGTTGGTTCGTTGGTTCGTTGGTTCGTTGGTTCGTTGTTTCGTTGTTTCGTTGTTTCGTTGTTTTTTTGTTTCGTTGTTTCGTTGTTTCGTTGTTTCGTTGTTTCGTTGGTTCGTTGGTTCGTTGGTTCGTTGGTTCGTTGGTTCGTTTGTACGTTTGTTCGTTTGTTCGTTTTCTCGGTTGTTCGTTTGTTCGTTTGTTCGTTTGGTCGTTTTTTCGTTTGTTCGTTGGTTCGTTGGTTCGTTGGTTCGTTGGTTCGTTGGTTCGTTGGTTCGTTGTTTCGTTTGTCCGTTGTTTCGTTGTTTCGTTGTTTCGTTGATTCGTTGTTTCGTTGTTTCGTTGTTTCGTTGTTTCGTTGTTTCGTTGTTTCGTTGTTTCGTTGGTTCTTTTGTTTCTTTGTCACTTTGTTCGTTTGTTCGTTTGTTCGTTTGTTCGTTTGTTCTTTTGTTCGTTTGTTCGTTGGTTCGTTGGTTCGTTGGTTCGTTGGTTCGTTGGTTCGTTGGTTCGTTACTTCGTTGTTTCGTTGTTTCGTTGTTTCGTTGTTTCGTTGATTCGTTGTTTCGTTGTTTCGTTGTTTCGTTGTTTCGTTGTTTCGTTGTTTCGTTGTTTCGTTGGTTCTTTTGTTTCTTTGTCACTTTGTTCGTTTGTTCGTTTGTTCGTTTGTTCGTTTGTTCTTTTGTTCGTTTGTTCGTTGGTTCGTTGGTTCGTTGGTTCGTTGGTTCGTTGGTTCGTTGGTTCGTTACTTCGTTGTTTCGTTGTTTCGTTGGTTCGTTGGTTCGTTGGTTCGTTGGTTCGTTGGTTCGTTGGTTCGTTGGTTCGTTGGTTCGTTGGTTCGTTGCTTCGTTGGTTCGTTGCTTCGTTGGTTCGTTGGTTCGTTGGTTCGTTGGTTCGTTTGTTCGTTTGTTCGTTTGTTCGTTTGTTCGTTGGTTCGTTGGTTCGTTGGTTCGTTGGTTCGTTGGTTCGTTGGTTCGTTGTTTCGTTGGTTCGTTGGTTCGTTGGTTCGTTGGTTCGTTGGTTCGTTGGTTCGTTGGTTCGTTGTTTCGTTGGTTCGTTGGTTCGTTGGTTCGTTGGTTCGTTGGTTCGTTGGTTCGTTGGTTCGTTGGTTCGTTGGTTCGTTGGTTCGTTGGTTCGTTGATTCGTTGGTTCGTTGGTTCGTTGGTTCGTTGGTTCGTTGGTTCGTTGGTTCGTTGGTTCGTTTGTTCGTTGGTTCGTTGGTTCGTTGGTTCGTTGGTTCGTTGGTTCGTTGTTTCGTTGTTTCGTTGTTTCGTTGTTTCGTTGTTTCGTTGTTTCGTTGTTTCGTTGTTTCGTTGTTTCGTTGTTTCGTTGTTTCGTTGTTTCGTTGTTTCGTTGTTTCGTTGTTTCGTTGTTTCGTTGTTTCGTTGTTTCGTTGTTTCGTTGGTTCTTTGTCACTTTGTTCGTTTGTTCGTTTGTTTTTTTGTTCTTTTGTTCGTTTGTTCGTTGGTTCGTTGGTTCGTTGGTTCGTTGGTTCGTTGGTTCATTGGTTCGTTGGTTCGTTGGTTCGTTGGTTCGTTGGTTCGTTGGTTCGTTGGTTCGTTGGTTCGTTGGTTCGTTGGTTCGTTGGTTCGTTTGTTCGTTTGTTCGTTTTCTCGTTTGTTCGTTTGTTCGTTTGTTCGTTTGTTCGTTTGGTCGTTTTTTCGTTTGTTCGTTGGTTCGTTGGTTCGTTGGTTCGTTGGTTCATTGGTTCGTTGGTTCGTTGGTTCATTGGTTCGTTGGTTCGTTGGTTCGTTGGTTCGTTGGTTCGTTGTTTCGTTGTTTCGTTCTTTCGTTGTTTCGTTGTTTCGTTGTTTCGTTGTTTCGTTGGTTCTTTTGTTTCTTTGTCACTTTGTTCGTTTGTTCGTTTGTTTGTTTGTTCTTTTGTTCGTTTGTTCGTTGGTTCGTTGGTTCTTTGGTTCGTTGGTTCGTTGGTTCGTTGGTTCGTTGGTTCGTTGGTTCGTTGGTTCGTTGGTTCGTTGGTTCGTTTGTACGTTTGTTCGTTTGTTCGTTTTCTCGTTTGTTCGTTTGTTCGTTTGTTCGTTTGGTCGTTTTTTCGTTTGTTCGTTGGTTCGTTGGTTCGTTGGTTCGTTGGTTCGTTGGTTCGTTGTTTCGTTTGTCCGTTGTTTCGTTGTTTCGTTGTTTCGTTGATTCGTTGTTTCGTTGTTTCGTTGTTTCGTTGTTTCGTTGTTTCGTTGTTTCGTTGGTTCGTTTGTTTCTTTGTCTCTTTGTTCGTTTGTTCGTTTGTTCGTTTGTTCGTTTGGTCGTTGGATCGTTGGTTCGTTGGTTCGTTGTTTCGTTGTTTCGTTGTTTCGTTGTTTCGTTGTTTCACTGTTTCGTTGTTTCGTTGTTTCGTTGTTTCGTTGTTTCGTTGTTTCGTTGTTTCGTTGTTTCGTTGTTTCGTTGTTTCGTTGTTTCGTTGTTTCGTTGTTTCGTTGTTTCGTTGTTTCGTTGTTTCGTTGTTTCGTTGTTTCGTTGGTTCTTTTGTTTCTTTGTCACTTTGTTCGTTTGTTCGTTTGTTCGTTTGTTCGTTTGTTCTTTTGTTCGTTTGTTCGTTGGTTCGTTGGTTCGTTGGTTCGTTGGTTCGTTGGTTCGTTGGTTCGTTGGTTCGTTGGTTCGTTGTTTCGTTGGTTCGTTGGTTCGTTGGTTCGTTGGTTCGTTGGTTCGTTGGTTCGTTGGTTCGTTGCTTCGTTGGTTCGTTGGTTCGTTGGTTCGTTGGTTCGTTGGTTCGTTGGTTCGTTTGTTCGTTTGTTCGTTTGTTCGTTTGTTCGTTGGTTCGTTGGTTCGTTGGTTCGTTGGTTCGTTGGTTCGTTGGTTCGTTGTTTCGTTGGTTCGTTGGTTCGTTGGTTCGTTGGTTCGTTGGTTCGTTGGTTCGTTGTTTCGTTGGTTCGTTGGTTCGTTGGTTCGTTGGTTCGTTGGTTCGTTGGTTCGTTGGTTCGTTGGTTCGTTGGTTCGTTGGTTCGTTGGTTCGTTGGTTCGTTGGGTCGTTGGTTCGTTGGTTCGTTGGTTCGTTGGTTCGTTGGTTCGTTGGTTCGTTGTTTCGTTGTTTCGTTGGTTCGTTGGTTCGTTGGTTCGTTGGTTCTTTTGTTTCTTTGTCACTTTGTTCGTTTGTTCGTTTGTTTGTTTGTTCTTTTGTTCGTTTGTTCGTTGGTTCGTTGGTTCTTTGGTTCGTTGGTTCGTTGGTTCGTTGGTTCGTTGGTTCGTTGGTTCGTTGTTTCGTTGTTTCGTTGTTTCGTTGTTTTTTTGTTTCGTTGTTTCGTTGTTTCGTTGTTTCGTTGTTTCGTTGTTTCGTTGGTTCGTTGGTTCGTTGGTTCGTTGGTTCGTTGGTTCGTTTGTACGTTTGTTCGTTTGTTCGTTTTCTCGTTTGTTCGTTTGTTCGTTTGTTCGTTTGGTCGTTTTTTCGTTTGTTCGTTGGTTCGTTGGTTCGTTGGTTCGTTGGTTCGTTGGTTCGTTGGTTCGTTGGTTCGTTGTTTCGTTTGTCCGTTGTTTCGTTGTTTCGTTGATTCGTTGTTTCGTTGTTTCGTTGTTTCGTTGGTTCTTTTGTTTCTTTGTCACTTTGTTCGTTTGTTCGTTTGTTCTTTTGTTCGTTTGTTCGTTGGTTCGTTGGTTCGTTGGTTCGTTGGTTCGTTGGTTCGTTGGTTCGTTGGTTCGTTACTTCGTTGTTTCGTTGTTTCGTTGTTTCGTTGTTTCGTTGTTTCGTTGTTTCGTTGTTTCGTTGTTTCGTTGTTTCGTTGTTTCGTTGTTTCGTTGTTTCGTTGTTTCGTTGTTTCGTTGGTTCTTTTGTTTCTTTGTCACTTTGTTCGTTTGTTCGTTTGTTCGTTTGTTCGTTTGTTCTTTTGTTCGTTTGTTCGTTGGTTCGTTGGTTCGTTGGTTCGTTGGTTCGTTGGTTCGTTGGTTCGTTACTTCGTTGTTTCGTTGTTTCGTTGGTTCGTTGGTTCGTTGGTTCGTTGGTTCGTTGGTTCGTTGGTTCGTTGGTTCGTTGCTTCGTTGGTTCGTTGGTTCGTTGGTTCGTTGGTTCGTTGGTTCGTTGGTTCGTTTGTTCGTTTGTTCGTTTGTTCGTTTGTTCGTTGGTTCGTTGGTTCGTTGGTTCGTTGGTTCGTTGGTTCGTTGGTTCGTTGGTTCGTTGTTTCGTTGGTTCGTTGGTTCGTTGGTTCGTTGGTTCGTTGGTTCGTTGGTTCGTTGTTTCGTTGGTTCGTTGGTTCGTTGGTTCGTTGGTTCGTTGGTTCGTTGGTTCGTTGGTTCGTTGGTTCGTTGGTTCGTTGGTTCGTTGGTTCGTTGATTCGTTGGTTCGTTGGTTCGTTGGTTCGTTGGTTCGTTGGTTCGTTGGTTCGTTTGTTCGTTGGTTCGTTGGTTCGTTGGTTCGTTGGTTCGTTGGTTCGTTGTTTCGTTGTTTCGTTGTTTCGTTGTTTCGTTGTTTCGTTGTTTCGTTGTTTCGTTGTTTCGTTGTTTCGTTGTTTCGTTGTTTCGTTGTTTCGTTGTTTCGTTGTTTCGTTGTTCGTTGTTTCGTTGTTTCGTTGTTTCGTTGTTTCGTTGTTTCGTTGTTTCGTTGGTTCTTTGTCACTTTGTTCGTTTGTTCGTTTGTTTTTTTGTTCTTTTGTTCGTTTGTTCGTTGGTTCGTTGGTTCGTTGGATCGTTGGTTCGTTGGTTCATTGGTTCGTTGGTTCGTTGGTTCGTTGGTTCGTTGGTTCGTTGGTTCGTTGGTTCGTTGGTTCGTTGGTTCGTTGGTTCGTTGGTTCGTTTGTTCGTTTGTTCGTTTTCTCGTTTGTTCGTTTGTTCGTTTGGTCGTTTTTTCGTTTGTTCGTTGGTTCGTTGGTTCGTTGGTTCGTTGGTTCGTTGGTTCGTTGGTTCGTTGGTTCGTTGGTTCGTTGTTTCGTTTGTCCGTTGTTTCGTTGTTTCGTTGTTTCGTTGATTCGTTCTTTCGTTGTTTCGTTGTTTCGTTGTTTCGTTGTTTCGTTGTTTCGTTGTTTCGTTGTTTCGTTGTTTCGTTGTTTCTTTGTTTCGTTGTTTCGTTGTTTCGTTGGTTCTTTTGTTTCTTTGTCACTTTGTACGTTTGTTCGTTTGTTTGTTCTTTTGTTCGTTTGTTCGTTGGTTCGTTGGTTCTTTGGTTCGTTGGTTCGTTGGTTCGTTGGTTCGTTGGTTCGTTGTTTCGTTGTTTCGTTGTTTCGTTGTTTCGTTGTTTCGTTGTTTCGTTGTTTCGTTGTTTCGTTGTTTCGTTGTTTCGTTGTTTCGTTGTTTCGTTGTTTCGTTGTTTCGTTGGTTCGTTGGTTCGTTGGTTCGTTGGTTCGTTGGTTCGTTGGTTCATTGGTTCGTTGGTTCGTTGGTTCATTGGTTCGTTGGTTCGTTGGTTCGTTGGTTCGTTGGTTCGTTGGTTCGTTGTTTCGTTGTTTCGTTGTTTCGTTGTTTCGTTGTTTCTTTGTTTCGTTGTTTCGTTGGTTCTTTTGTTTCTTTGTCACTTTGTTCGTTTGTTCGTTTGTTTGTTTGTTCTTTTGTTCGTTTGTTCGTTGGTTCGTTGGTTCTTTGGTTCGTTGGTTCGTTGGTTCGTTGGTTCGTTGGTTCGTTGGTTCGTTGTTTCGTTGTTTCGTTGTTTCGTTGTTTTTTGTTTCGTTGTTTCGTTGTTTCGTTGTTTCGTTGTTTCGTTGGTTCGTTGGTTCGTTGGTTCGTTGGTTCGTTGGTTCGTTTGTACGTTTGTTCGTTTGTTCGTTTTCTCGTTTGTTCGTTTGTTCGTTTGTTCGTTTGGTCGTTTTTTCGTTTGTTCGTTGGTTCGTTGGTTCGTTGGTTCGTTGGTTCGTTGGTTCGTTGGTTCGTTGGTTCGTTGTTTCGTTTGTCCGTTGTTTCGTTGTTTCGTTGTTTCGTTGTTTCGTTGTTTCGTTGTTTCGTTGTTTCGTTGGTTCGTTTGTTTCTTTGTCTCTTTGTTCGTTTGTTCGTTTGTTCGTTTGGTCGTTGGATCGTTGGTTCGTTGGTTCGTTGTTTCGTTGTTTCGTTGTTTCGTTGTTTCGTTGTTTCATTGTTTCGTTGTTTCGTTGTTTCGTTGTTTCGTTGTTTCGTTGTTTCGTTGTTTCGTTGTTTCGTTGTTTCGTTGTTTCGTTGTTTCGTTGTTTCGTTGTTTCGTTGTTTCGTTGTTTCGTTGGTTCTTTTGTTTCTTTGTCACTTTGTTCGTTTGTTCGTTTGTTCGTTTGTTCGTTTGTTCTTTTGTTCGTTTGTTCGTTGGTTCGTTGGTTCGTTGGTTCGTTGGTTCGTTGGTTCGTTGGTTCGTTGGTTCGTTACTTCGTTGTTTCGTTGTTTCGTTGGTTCGTTGGTTCGTTGGTTCGTTGGTTCGTTGTTTCGTTGTTTCGTTGTTTCATTGTTTCGTTGTTTCGTTGTTTCGTTGTTTCGTTGTTTCGTTGTTTCGTTGTTTCTTTGTTTCGTTGTTTCGTTGTTTCGTTGGTTCTTTTGTTTCTTTGTCACTTTGTACGTTTGTTCGTTTGTTTGTTCTTTTGTTCGTTTGTTCGTTGGTTCGTTGGTTCTTTGGTTCGTTGGTTCGTTGGTTCGTTGGTTCGTTGGTTCGTTGTTTCGTTGTTTCGTTGTTTCGTTGTTTCGTTGTTTCGTTGTTTCGTTGTTTCGTTGTTTCGTTGTTTCGTTGTTTCGTTGTTTCGTTGTTTCGTTGTTTCGTTGTTTCGTTGGTTCGTTGGTTCGTTGGTTCGTTGGTTCGTTGGTTCGTTGGTTCATTGGTTCGTTGGTTCGTTGGTTCATTGGTTCGTTGGTTCGTTGGTTCGTTGGTTCGTTGGTTCGTTGTTTCGTTGTTTCGTTGTTTCGTTGTTTCGTTGTTTCTTTGTTTCGTTGTTTCGTTGGTTCTTTTGTTTCTTTGTCACTTTGTTCGTTTGTTCGTTTGTTTGTTTGTTCTTTTGTTCGTTTGTTCGTTGGTTCGTTGGTTCTTTGGTTCGTTGGTTCGTTGGTTCGTTGGTTCGTTGGTTCGTTGGTTCGTTGTTTCGTTGTTTCGTTGTTTCGTTGTTTTTTGTTTCGTTGTTTCGTTGTTTCGTTGTTTCGTTGTTTCGTTGGTTCGTTGGTTCGTTGGTTCGTTGGTTCGTTGGTTCGTTTGTACGTTTGTTCGTTTGTTCGTTTTCTCGTTTGTTCGTTTGTTCGTTTGTTCGTTTGGTCGTTTTTTCGTTTGTTCGTTGGTTCGTTGGTTCGTTGGTTCGTTGGTTCGTTGGTTCGTTGGTTCGTTGGTTCGTTGTTTCGTTTGTCCGTTGTTTCGTTGTTTCGTTGTTTCGTTGATTCGTTGTTTCGTTGTTTCGTTGTTTCGTTGTTTCGTTGTTTCGTTGGTTCGTTTGTTTCTTTGTCTCTTTGTTCGTTTGTTCGTTTGTTCGTTTGGTCGTTGGATCGTTGGTTCGTTGGTTCGTTGTTTCGTTGTTTCGTTGTTTCGTTGTTTCGTTGTTTCATTGTTTCGTTGTTTCGTTGTTTCGTTGTTTCGTTGTTTCGTTGTTTCGTTGTTTCGTTGTTTCGTTGTTTCGTTGTTTCGTTGTTTCGTTGTTTCGTTGTTTCGTTGTTTCGTTGTTTCGTTGGTTCTTTTGTTTCTTTGTCACTTTGTTCGTTTGTTCGTTTGTTCGTTTGTTCGTTTGTTCTTTTGTTCGTTTGTTCGTTGGTTCGTTGGTTCGTTGGTTCGTTGGTTCGTTGGTTCGTTGGTTCGTTGGTTCGTTACTTCGTTGTTTCGTTGTTTCGTTGGTTCGTTGGTTCGTTGGTTCGTTGGTTCGTTGGTTCGTTGGTTCGTTGGTTCGTTGGTTCGTTGCTTCGTTGGTTCGTTGGTTCGTTGGTTCGTTGGTTCGTTGGTTCGTTGGTTCGTTTGTTCGTTTGTTCGTTTGTTCGTTTGTTCGTTGGTTCGTTGGTTCGTTGGTTCGTTGGTTCGTTGTTTCGTTGGTTCGTTGGTTCGTTGGTTCGTTGGTTCGTTGGTTCGTTGGTTCGTTGTTTCGTTGGTTCGTTGGTTCGTTGGTTCGTTGGTTCGTTGGTTCGTTGGTTCGTTGGTTCGTTGGTTCGTTGGTTCGTTGGTTCGTTGGTTCGTTGGTTCGTTGATTCGTTGGTTCGTTGGTTCGTTGGTTCGTTGGTTCGTTGGTTCGTTGGTTCGTTGGTTCGTTGTTTCGTTGGTTCGTTGGTTCGTTGGTTCGTTGGTTCGTTGGTTCGTTGGTTCGTTGGTTCGTTGGTTCGTTGGTTCGTTGGTTCGTTGGTTCGTTGGTTCGTTGGTTCGTTGGTTCGTTGGTTCGTTGGTTCGTTGGTTCGTTACTTCGTTGTTTCGTTGTTTCGTTGGTTCGTTGGTTCGTTGGTTCGTTGGTTCGTTGATTCGTTGGTTCGTTGGTTCGTTGGTTCGTTGGTTCGTTGGTTCGTTGGTTCGTTGGTTCGTTGGTTCGTTTGTTCGTTGGTTCGTTGGTTCGTTGGTTCGTTGGTTCGTTGGTTCGTTGTTTCGTTGTTTCGTTGGTTCGTTGGTTCGTTGGTTCGTTGGTTCGTTGGTTCGTTGGTTCGTTGGTTCGTTTGTTCGTTTGTTCGTTTGTTCGTTTGTTCGTTGGTTCGTTGGTTCGTTGGTTCGTTGGTTCGTTGGTTCGTTGGTTCATTGTTTCGTTGTTTCGTTGTTTCGTTGTTTCGTTGTTTCGTTGTTTCGTTGTTTCTTTGTTTCGTTGTTTCGTTGTTTCGTTGTTTCGTTGTTTCGTTGTTTCGTTGTTTCGTTGGTTCTTTTGTTTCTTTGTCACTTTGTTCGTTTGTTCGTTTGTTCTTTTGTTCGTTTGTTCGTTGGTTCGTTGGTTCGTTGGTTCGTTGGTTCGTTG
>NW_027485995.1:0-27715 GCF_050908995.1 Andrena cerasifolii
ACAAATGAACAAACGAACAAACGAACAAACGAACAAACGAATTAACGAACAAACGATCAAACGAACAAACGAACAAACGAACAAACGAACAAACGAACAAACGAACAAACGAACAATCGAACAAAGAGACAAAGAAAAAAACGAACCAACGAACAACGAACCAACGAACCAACGAACCAACGAACCAACGAACCACGAACCAACGAACCAACGAACCAACGAACCAACGAACAACGAACCAACGAACCAACGAACCAACGAACCAACGAACCAACGAACCAACGAACCAACGAACACAACGAACCAACGAACCAACGAACCAACGAACCAACGAACCAACGAACCAACGAACCAACGAACCAACGAACCAACGAACCAACGAACCAACGAACCAACGAAACAACGAACAAACGAACCAACGAACCAACGAACAAACGAAAAACGAACCAACGAACCAACGAACAACGAACCAACGAACCAACGAACCAACGAACCAACGAAACAACGAACCAACGAACCAACGAACCAACGAACCAACGAACCAACGAACCAACGAACCAACGAACCAACGAACAAACGAAAAAACGACAAAACGAACAAACGAACAAACGAACAAACGAATAAAAGAAAAAACGAACAAACGAACAATCGAAAAAACGAACAAACGAACAAACGAACAAACGAACAAACGAACAAACGAACAAACGAACAAACGAACAAACGAACAAACGAACAAACGAACAAACGAACAAACGAACAATCGAACAAAGAGACAAAGAAAAAAACGAACCAACGAACCAACGAACCAACGAACCAACGAACCAACGAACCAACGAACCAACGAACAAACGAAAAAACGACAAAACGAACAAACGAAAAAACGAACAAACGAACAAACGAACAAACGAATAAAAGAACAAACGAACAAACGAACAATCGAACAAACGAACAAACGAACAAACGAACAAACGAACAAACAAACCAACGAACCAACGAACCAACGAACCAACGAACCAACGAACCAACGAACCAATGAACCAACGAACCCACGAACAAACGAACAAGCGAACAAACGAACAAACGAACACACGAACAATCGAACAAAGAGAAAAAGAAACAAGGAAACAAAGAAACAAACGAAACAACGAGCCATCGAACCAACGAACCAACGAACCAACGAACCAACGAACCAACGAACCAAAGAACCAACGAACAAACGAACAAACGAACACACGAACAATCGAACAAAGAGAAAAAGAAACAAGGAAACAAAGAAACAAACGAAACAACGAGCCATCGAACCAACGAACCAACGAACCAACGAACCAACGAACCAACGAACCAAAGAACCAACGAACAAACGAACAATCGAACAAAGAGACAAAGAAAAAAACGAACCAACGAACCAACGAACCAACGAACCAACGAACCAACGAACCAACGAACCAACGAACCAACGAACCAACGAACCAACGAACCAACGAACCAACGAACCAACGAACCAACGAACCAACGAACCAACGAAACAACGAACCAACGAACCAACGAACAAACGAAAAAACGAAAAAACGAAAAAACGAAAAAACGAAAAAACGAAAAAACCACAAAACGAACAAACGAACAAACGAACAAACGAACAAACGAACAAACGAACAAACGAACAAACGAACAAACGAACAAACGAATAAACGAACAAACGAACAAACGAACAATCGAACAAACGAACAAACGAACAAACGAACAAACGAACAAACGAACAAATGAAAAAATGAACAAACGAACAAACGAACAAACGAACAAACGAATTAACGAACAAACGATCAAACGAACAAACGAACAAACGAACAAACGAACAAACGAACAAACGAACAAACGAACAATCGAACAAACGAACAAACGAACAAACGAATAAACGAACAAACGAACAAACGAACAAACGAACAATCGAACAAACGAACAAACGAACAAACGAACAAACGAACAAACGAACAAATGAACAAACGAACCAACGAACCAACGAACCAACGAACCAACGAACCAACGAACCAACGAACCAACGAACCAACGAACCAACGAACCAACGAACCAACGAACCAACGAACCAACGAACCAACGATCCAACGAACCAACGAACCAACGAACCAACGAACCAACGAACCATCGAACCATCGAACCAACCAACGAACCAACGAACCAACGAACCAACGAACCAACGAACCAACGAACCAACGAACCAACGAACCAACGAACCAACGAACCAACGAACCAACGAACCAACGAACCAACGAACCAACGAACCAACGAACCAACGAACCAACGAACCAACGAACCAACGAACCAACGAACCAACGAAACAACGAACCAACGAAACAACGAACCAACGAACCAACGAACAAACGAAAAAACGACAAAACGAACAAACGAACAAACGAACAAACGAATAAAAGAACAAACGAACAAACGAACAATCGAAAAAACGAACAAACGAACAAACGAACCAACGAACCAACGAAACAAACGAACCAACGAGCCAACGAACCAACGAACCAACGAACAAACGAACAAACGAACAAACGAACACACGAACAATAGAACAAAGAGAAAAAGAAACAAGGAAACAAAGAAACAAACGAAACAACGAGCCATCGAAACAACGAACCAACGAACCAACGAACCAACGAACCAACGAACCAACGAACCAACGAGCCAACGAACCAACGAACCAACGAACCAACGAACCAACGAATCAACGAACCAACGAACCAACTAACCAACGAAACAACGAACCAACGAACCAACGAACAAACGAAAAAACGAAAAAACGAAAAAACGACAAAACGACAAAACGAACAAACGAACAAACGAACAAACGAACAAACGAACAAACGAACAAACGAACAAACGAACAAACGAATAAACGAACAAACGAACAAATGAACAAACGAACAATCGAACAAACGAACACACGAACAAACGAACAAACGAACAAACGAACAAACGAACAATCGAACAAACGATCAATCGAACAAACGAACAATCGAACAAAGAGACAAAGAAACAAAGAAACAAAGAAAAACGAACCAACGAACCAACGAACCAACGAACCAACGAACCAACGAACCAACGAACAAACGAATAAAAGAACAAACGAACAAACGAACAATCGAACAAACGAACAAGCGAACAAACGAACAAACGAACACACGAACAATCGAACAAAGAGAAAAAGAAACAAGGAAACAAAGAAACAAACGAAACAACGAGCCATCGAACCAACGAACCAACGAACCAACGAACCAACGAACCAAAGAACCAACGAACCAACGAACCAACGAACCAACGAACCAACGATCCAACGAACCAACGAACCAACGAACCAACGAACCAACGAACCAACGAACCAACGAAAAAACGACAAAACGAACAAACGAAAAAACGAACAAACGAACAAACGAACAAACGAATAAAAGAACAAACGAACAAACGAACAATCGAACAAACGAACAAACGAACAAACGAACAAACGAACAAACGAACAAACGAACAAACGAACAAACGAACAAACGAACAAACGAACAAACGAACAAACGAACAAACGAACAAACGAACAAACGAACAAACGAACAAACGAACAAACGAACAAACGAACAAACGAACAAACGAACAAACGAACAAACGAACAAACGAACAAACGAACAAACGAACAAACGAACAAACGAACAAACGAACAAACGAACAAACGAACAAACGAACAAACGAACAAACGAACAAACGAACAAACGAACAAACGAACAAACGAACAAACGAACAAACGAACAAACGAACAAACGAACAAACGAACAAACGAACAAACGATCCAACGAACCAACGAACCAACGAACCAACGAACCAACGAACCAACGAACCAACGAACCAACGAACCAACGAACCAACGAACCAACGAACCAACGAACCAACGAACCAACGAACCAACGAACCAACGAACCAACGAACCAACGAACCAACGAACCAACGAAACAACGAACCAACGAACCAACGAACCAACGAACCAACGAACCAAGGAACCAACGAACCAACGAACCAACGAACCAACGAACCAACGAACCAACGAACCAACGAACCAACGAAACAACGAACCAACGAACCAACGAACCAACGAACAAACGAACCAACGAACCAACGAACCAACGAACCAACGAACCAACGAACCAACGAACCAACGAACCAACGAACCAACGAACCAACGAACCATCGAACCAACGAACCAACGAACCAACGAACCAACGAACCAACGAACCAACGAACCAACGAACAAACGAATTAACGAACAAACGATCAAACGAACAAACGAACAAACGAACAAACGAACAAACGAACAAACGAACAATCGAACAAAGAGACAAAGAAAAAAACGAACCAACGAACCAACGAACCAACGAACCAACGAACTAACGAACCAACGAACCAACGAACCAACGAACCAACGAATCAACGAACCAACGAACCAACGAACCAACGAACCAACGAAACAACGAACAAACGAACCAACGAACCAACGAACAAACGAAAAAACGAACCAACGAACCAACGAACCAACGAACCAACGAACCAACGAACCAACGAACCAACGAAACAACGAACCAACGAACCAACGAACCAACGAACCAACGAACCAACGAACCAACGAACCAACGAACCAACGAACAAACGAAAAAACGACAAAACGAACAAACGAACAAACGAACAAACGAATAAAAGAAAAAACGAACAAACGAACAATCGAAAAAACGAACAAACGAACAAACGAACAAACGAACAAACGAACAAACGAACAAACGAACAAACGAACAAACGAACAAACGAACAATCGAACAAAGAGACAAAGAAAAAAACGAACCAACGAACCAACGAACCAACGAACCAACGAACCAACGAACCAACGAACAAACGAAAAAACGACAAAACGAACAAACGAAAAAACGAACAAACGAACAAACGAACAAACGAATAAAAGAACAAACGAACAAACGAACAATCGAACAAACGAACAAACGAACAAACGAACAAACGAACAAACAAACCAACGAACCAACGAACCAACGAACCAACGAATCAACGAACCAACGAACCAATGAACCAACGAACCCACGAACAAACGAACAAGCGAACAAACGAACAAACGAACACACGAACAATCGAACAATCGAACAAAGAGACAAAGAAAAAAACGAACCAACGAACCAACGAACCAACGAACCAACGAACCAACGAACCAACGAACCAACGAACCAACGAACCAACGAACCAACGAACCAACGAACCAACGAACCAACGAACCAACGAAACAACGAACCAACGAACCAACGAACAAACGAAAAAACGACAAAACGAACAAACGAACAAACGAACAAACGAATAAAAGAACAAACGAACAAACGAACAATCGAAAAAACGAACAAACGAACAAACGAACCAACGAACCAACGAAACAAACGAACCAACGAGCCAACGAACCAACGAACCAACGAACCAACGAACCAACGAACCAACGAACCAACGAACCAACGAACCAACGAACCAACGAACCAACGAAACAACGAACCAACGAACCAACGAACCAACGAACCAACGAACCAAGGAACCAACGAACCAACGAACCAACGAACCAACGAACCAACGAACCAACGAACCAACGAACCAACGAAACAACGAACCAACGAACCAACGAACCAACGAACAAACGAACCAACGAACCAACGAACCAACGAACCAACGAACCAACGAACCAACGAACCAACGAACCAACGAACCAACGAACCAACGAACCATCGAACCAACGAACCAACGAACCAACGAACCAACGAACCAACGAACCAACGAACAAACGAATTAACGAACAAACGATCAAACGAACAAACGAACAAACGAACAAACGAACAAACGAACAAACGAACAATCGAACAAAGAGACAAAGAATAAAACGAACCAACGAACCAACGAACCAACGAACCAACGAACTAACGAACCAACGAACCAACGAACCAACGAACCAACGAATCAACGAACCAACGAACCAACGAACCAACGAACCAACGAAACAACGAACAAACGAACCAACGAACCAACGAACAAACGAAAAAACGAACCAACGAACCAACGAACCAACGAACCAACGAACCAACGAACCAACGAACCAACGAAACAACGAACCAACGAACCAACGAACCAACGAACCAACGAACCAACGAACCAACGAACCAACGAACCAACGAACAAACGAAAAAACGACAAAACGAACAAACGAACAAACGAACAAACGAATAAAAGAAAAAACGAACAAACGAACAATCGAAAAAACGAACAAACGAACAAACGAACAAACGAACAAACGAACAAACGAACAAACGAACAAACGAACAAACGAACAATCGAACAAAGAGACAAAGAAAAAAACGAACCAACGAACCAACGAACCAACGAACCAACGAACCAACGAACCAACGAACAAACGAAAAAACGACAAAACGAACAAACGAAAAAACGAACAAACGAACAAACGAACAAACGAATAAAAGAACAAACGAACAAACGAACAATCGAACAAACGAACAAACGAACAAACGAACAAACGAACAAACAAACCAACGAACCAACGAACCAACGAACCAACGAATCAACGAACCAACGAACCAATGAACCAACGAACCCACGAACAAACGAACAAGCGAACAAACGAACAAACGAACACACGAACAATCGAACAATCGAACAAAGAGACAAAGAAAAAAACGAACCAACGAACCAACGAACCAACGAACCAACGAACCAACGAACCAACGAACCAACGAACCAACGAACCAACGAAACAACGAACCAACGAACCAACGAACCAACGAACCAACGAACCAACGAACCAACGAACAAACGAAAAAACGAAAAAACGAAAAAACGAACAAACGAACAAACGAACAAACGAATAAAAGAAAAAACGAACAAACGAACAATCGAAAAAACGAACAAACGAACAAACGAACAAACGAACAAACGAACAAACGAACAAACGAACAAACGAACAAACGAACAAACGAACAATCGAACAAAGAGACAAAGAAAAAAACGAACCAACGAACCAACGAACCAAAGAACCAACGAACCAACGAACCAACGAACAAACGAAAAAACAACAAAACGAACAAACGAAAAAACGAACAAACGAACAAACGAACAAACGAATAAAAGAACAAACGAACAAACGAACAATCGAACAAACGAACAAACGAACAAACGAACAAACGAACAAACGAACAAACAAACCAACGAACCAACGAACCAACGAACCAACGAACCAACGAACCAACGAACCAATGAACCAACGAACCCACGAACAAACGAACAAGCGAACAAACGAACAAACGAACACACGAACAATCGAACAATCGAACAAGGAGACAAAGAAAAAAACGAACCAACGAACCAACGAACCAACGAACCAACGAACCAACGAACCAACGAACCAACGAACCAACGAACCAACGAACCAACGAACCAACTAACCAACGAACCAACGAAACAACGAACCAACGAAACAACGAACCAACGAACCAACGAACAAACGAAAAAACGACAAAACGAACAAACGAACAAACGAACAAACGAATAAAAGAACAAACGAACAAACGAACAATCGAAAAAACGAACAAACGAACAAACGAACCAACGAACCAACGAAACAAACGAACCAACGAGCCAACGAACCAACGAACCAACGAACAAACGAACAAACGAACAAACGAACAAACGAACACACGAACAATCGAACAAAGAGAAAAAGAAACAAGGAAACAAAGAAACAAACGAAACAACGAGCCATCGAACCAACGAACCAACGAACCAACGAACCAACGAACCAACGAACCAACGAACCAACGAACCAACGAACCAACGAACCAACGAACCAACGAACCAACGAACCAACGAACCAACGAATCAACGAACCAACGAACCAACTAACCAACGAAACAACGAACCAACGAACCAACGAACAAACGAAAAAACGAAAAAACGAAAAAACGACAAAACGACAAAACGAACAAACGAACAAACGGACAAACGAACAAACGAACAAACGAACAAACGAACAAACGAACAAACGAATAAACGAACAAACGAACAAATGAACAAACGAACAATCGAACAAACGAACACACGAACAAACGAACAAACGAACAAACGAACAAACGAACAAACGAACAATCGAACAAACGATCAAACGAACAAACGAACAATCGAACAAAGAGACAAAGAAACAAAGAAACAAAGAAAAACGAACCAACGAACCAACGAACCAACGAACCAACGAACCAATGAACCAACGAAACAACGAACCAAAGAACCAACGAACCAACGAACAAACGAAAAAACGAACCAACGAACCAACGAACCAACGAACCAACGAACCAACGAACCAACGAACCAACGAAACAACGAACCAACGAACTAACGAACCAACGAACCAACGAACCAACGAACCAACGAACCAACGAACCAACGAACAAACGAAAAAACGACAAAACGAACAAACGAACAAACGAACAAACGAATAAAAGAAAAAACGAACAAACGAACAATCGAAAAAACGAACAAACGAACAAACGAACAAACGAACAAACGAACAAACGAACAAACGAACAAACGAACAAACGAACAATCGAACAAAGAGACAAAGAAAAAACGAACCAACGAACCAACGAACCAACGAACCAACGAACCAACGAACCAACGAACAATCGAAAAAACGACAAACGAACAAACGAACAAACGAATAAAAGAACAAACGAACAAACGAACAATCGAACAAACGAACAAACGAACAAACGAACAAACGAACAAACAAACCAACGAACCAACGAACCAACGAACCAACGAACCAACGAACCAACGAACCAACGAACCAATGAACCAACGAACCCACGAACAAACGAACAAGCGAACAAACGAACAAACGAACACACGAACAATCGAACAAAGAGAAAAAGAAACAAGGAAACAAAGAAACAAACGAAACAACGAGCCATCGAAACAACGAACCAACGAACCAACGAACCAACGAACCAACGAACCAACGAACCAACGAGCCAACGAACCAACGAACCAACGAACCAACGAACCAACGAATCAACGAACCAACGAACCAACTAACCAACGAAACAACGAACCAACGAACCAACGAACCAACGAACCAACGAACCAACGAACCAACGAACCAACGAAAAAACGACAAAACGAACAAACGAACAAACGAACAAACGAATAAAAGAACAAACGAACAAACGAACAAACGAACAAACGAACAAACGAACAAACGAACAAACGAACCAACGAACCAAAGAACCAACGAACAAACGAACAATCGAACAAAGAGACAAAGAAAAAAACGAACCAACGAACCAACGAACCAACGAACCAACGAACCAACGAACCAACGAACCAACGAACCAACGAACCAACGAACCAACGAACCAACGAACCAACGAACCAACGAACCAACGAACCAACGAACCAACGAACCAACGAATCAACGAACCAACGAACCAACTAACCAACGAAACAACGAACCAACGAACCAACGAACCAACGAACCAACGAACCAACGAACCAACGAACCAACGAAAAAACGACAAAACGAACAAACGAACAAACGAACAAACGAATAAAAGAACAAACGAACAAACGAACAATCGAAAAAACGAACAAACGAACAAACGAACCAACGAACCAACGAAACAAACGAACCAACGAGCCAACGAACCAACGAACCAACGAACAAACGAACAAACGAACAAACGAACAAACGAACAAACGAACAAACGAACAAACGAACAAACGAACAAACGAACAAACGAACAAACGAACAAACGAACAAACGAACAAACGAACAAACGAACAAACGAACAAACGAACAAACGAACAAACGAACAAACGAACAAACGAACAAACGAACAAACGAACAAACGAACCAACGAACCAAAGAACCAACGAACAAACGAACAATCGAACAAAGAGACAAAGAAAAAAACGAACCAACGAACCAACGAACCAACGAACCAACGAACCAACGAACCAACGAACCAACGAACCAACGAACCAACGAACCAACGAACCAACGAACCAACGAACCAACGAACCAACGAACCAACGAAACAACGAACCAACGAACCAACGAACAAACGAAAAAACGAAAAAACGAAAAAACGAAAAAACGAAAAAACGAAAAAACCACAAAACGAACAAACGAACAAACGAACAAACGAACAAACGAACAAACGAACAAACGAACAAACGAACAAACGAACAAACGAATAAACGAACAAACGAACAAACGAACAAACGAACAATCGAACAAACGAACAAACGAACAAACGAACAAACGAACAAACGAACAAATGAAAAAATGAACAAACGAACAAACGAACAAACGAACAAACGAATTAACGAACAAACGATCAAACGAACAAACGAACAAACGAACAAACGAACAAACGAACAAACGAACAAACGAATAAACGAACAAACGAACAAACGAACAAACGAACAATCGAACAAACGAACAAACGAACAAACGAACAAACGAACAAACGAACAAATGAAAAAATGAACAAACGAACAAACGAACAAACGAACAAACGAATTAACGAACAAACGATCAAACGAACAAACGAACAAACGAACAAACGAACAAACGAACAAACGAACAATCGAACAAACGAACAAACGAACAAACGAATAAACGAACAAACGAACAAACGAACAAACGAACAATCGAACAAACGAACAAACGAACAAACGAACAAACGAACAAACGAACAAATGAACAAACGAACCAACGAACCAACGAACCAACGAACCAACGAACCAACGAACCAACGAACCAACGAACCAACGAACCAACGAACCAACGAACCAACGAACCAACGAACCAACGAACCAACGAACCAACGATCCAACGAACCAACGAACCAACGAACCAACGAACCAACGAACCATCGAACCATCGAACCAACGAACCAACGAACCAACGAACCAACGAACCAACGAACCAACGAACCAACGAACCAACGAACCAACGAAACAACGAACCAACGAACCATCGAACCAACGAACCAACGAACCAACGAACCAACGAACCAACGAACCAACGAACCAACGAACCAACGAACCAACGAACCAACGAACCAACGAACCAACGAAACAACGAACCAACGAAACAACGAACCAACGAACCAACGAACAAACGAAAAAACGACAAAACGAACAAACGAACAAACGAACAAACGAATAAAAGAACAAACGAACAAACGAACAATCGAAAAAACGAACAAACGAACAAACGAACCAACGAACCAACGAAACAAACGAACCAACGAGCCAACGAACCAACGAACCAACGAACAAACGAACAAACGAACAAACGAACACACGAACAATCGAACAAAGAGAAAAAGAAACAAGGAAACAAAGAAACAAACGAAACAACGAGCCATCGAAACAACGAACCAACGAACCAACGAACCAACGAACCAACGAACCAACGAACCAACGAGCCAACGAACCAACGAACCAACGAACCAACGAACCAACGAATCAACGAACCAACGAACCAACTAACCAACGAAACAACGAACCAACGAACCAACGAACAAACGAAAAAACGAAAAAACGAAAAAACGACAAAACGACAAAACGAACAAACGAACAAACGAACAAACGAACAAACGAACAAACGAACAAACGAACAAACGAACAAACGAACAAACGAATAAACGAACAAACGAACAAATGAACAAACGAACAATCGAACAAACGAACACACGAACAAACGAACAAACGAACAAACGAACAAACGAACAATCGAACAAACGATCAAACGAACAAACGAACAATCGAACAAAGAGACAAAGAAACAAAGAAACAAAGAAAAACGAACCAACGAACCAACGAACCAACGAACCAACGAACCAACGAACCAACGAACAAACGAATAAAAGAACAAACGAACAAACGAACAATCGAACAAACGAACAAGCGAACAAACGAACAAACGAACAAACGAACAAACGAACAATCGAACAAAGAGACAAAGAAACAAAGAAACAAAGAAAAACGAACCAACGAACCAACGAACCAACGAACCAACGAACCAACGAACCAACGAACCAACGAACCAACGAACCAACGAACAAACGAATAAAAGAACAAACGAACAAACGAACAATGGAACAAACGAACAAACGAACAAACGAACAAACGAACAAACGATCAAACGAACAAACGAACAAACGAACAAACGAACAATCGAACAAACGAACAAACGAACAAACGAACAAACGAACAAACGAACAATCGAACAAAGAGACAAAGAAAAAAACGAACCAACGAACCAACGAACCAACGAACCAACGAACCAACGAACCAACGAACCAACGAACCAACGAACAAACGAAAAAACGACAAAACGAACAAACGAAAAAACGAACAAACGAACAAACGAACAAACGAATAAAAGAACAAACGAACAAACGAACAATCGAACAAACGAACAAACGAACAAACGAACAAACGAACAAACAAACCAACGAACCAACGAACCAACGAACCAACGAACCAACGAACCAACGAACCAATGAACCAACGAACCCACGAACAAACGAACAAGCGAACAAACGAACAAACGAACACACGAACAATCGAACAATCGAACAAAGAGACAAAGAAAAAATCGAACCAACGAACCAACGAACCAACGAACCAACGAACCAACGAACCAACGAACCAACGAACCAACGAACCAACGAACCAACGAACCAACGAAACAACGAACCAACGAAACAACGAACCAACGAACCAACGAACAAACGAAAAAACGACAAAACGAACAAACGAACAAACGAACAAACGAATAAAAGAACAAACGAACAAACGAACAATCGAAAAAACGAACAAACGAACAAACGAACCAACGAACCAACGAAACAAACGAACCAACGAGCCAACGAACCAACGAACCAACGAACAAACGAACAAACGAACAAACGAACAAACGAACAAACGAACACACGAACAATCGAACAAAGAGAAAAAGAAACAAGGAAACAAAGAAACAAACGAAACAACGAGCCATCGAACCAACGAACCAACGAACCAACGAACCAAAGAACCAACGAACCAACGAACCAACGAACCAACGAACCAACGAACCAACGAACCAACGAACCAACGAACCAACGAATCAACGAACCAACGAACCAACGAACAATCGAACAAAGAGACAAAGAAAAAAACGAACCAACGAACCAACGAACCAACGAACCAACGAACCAACGAACTAACGAACCAACGAACCAACGAACCAACGAACCAACGAACCAACGAACCAACGAACCAACGAACCAACGAACCAACGAAACAACGAACAAACGAACCAACGAACCAACGAACAAACGAAAAAACGAACCAACGAACCAACGAACCAACGAACCAACGAACCAACGAACCAACGAACCAACGAAACAACGAACCAACGAACCAACGAACCAACGAACCAACGAACCAACGAACCAACGAACCAACGAACCAACGAACAAACGAAAAAACGACAAAACGAACAAACGAACAAACGAACAAACGAATAAAAGAAAAAACGAAGAAACGAACAATCGAAAAAACGAACAAACGAACAAACGAACAAACGAACAAACGAACAAACGAACAAACGAACAAACGAACAAACGAACAATCGAACAAAGAGACAAAGAAAAAAACGAACCAACGAACCAACGAACCAACGAACCAACGAACCAACGAACCAACGAACAAACGAAAAAACGACAAAACAAACAAACGAAAAAACGAACAAACGAACAAACGAACAAACGAATAAAAGAACAAACGAACAAACGAACAATCGAACAAACGAACAAACGAACAAACGAACAAACGAACAAACGAACAAACAAACCAACGAACCAACGAACCAACGAACCAACGAACCAACGAACCAACGAACCAATGAACCAACGAACCCACGAACAAACGAACAAGCGAACAAACGAACAAACGAACACACGAACAATCGAACAAAGAGAAAAAGAAACAAGGAAACAAAGAAACAAACGAAACAACGAGCCATCGAACCAACGAACCAACGAACCAACGAACCAACGAACCAACGAACCAAAGAATCAACGAACAAACGAACAATCGAACAAAGAGACAAAGAAAAAAACGAACCAACGAACCAACGAACCAACGAACCAACGAACCAACGAACCAACGAACCAACGAACCAACGAACCAACGAACCAACGAACCAACGAACCAACGAACCAACGAACCAACGAAACAACGAACCAACGAACCAACGAACAAACGAAAAAACGAAAAAACGAAAAAACGAAAAAACGAAAAAACGACAAAACGAACAAACGAACAAACGAACAAACGAACAAACGAACAAACGAACAAACGAACAAACGAACAAACGAACAAACGAACAAACGAACAATCGAACAAACGAACAAGCGAACAAACGAACAAACGAACAAACGAACAAACGAACAAATGAACAAATGAACAAACGAACAAACGAACAAACGAACAAACGAATTAACGAACAAACGATCAAACGAACAAACGAACAAACGAACAAGCGAACAAACGAACCAACGAACCAACGAACCAACGAACCAACGAACCAACGAACCAACGAACCAACGAACCAACGAACCAACGAACCAACGAACCAACGAACCAACGAACCAACGAACCAACGAAACAACGAACCAACGAACCAACGATCCAACGAACCAACGAACCAACGAACCAACGAACCAACGAACCATCGAACCAACGAACCAACGAACCAACGAACCAACGAACCAACGAACCAACGAACCAACGAACCAACGAACCAACGAAACAACGAACCAACGAACCATCGAACCAACGAACCAACGAACCAACGAACCAACGAACCAACGAACCAACGAACCAACGAACCAACAAACCAACGAACCAACGAAACAACGAACCAACGAAACAACGAACCAACGAACCAACGAACAAACGAAAAAACGACAAAACGAACAAACGAACAAACGAACAAACGAATAAAAGAACAAACGAACAAACGAACAATCGAAAAAACGAACAAACGAACAAACGAACCAACGAACCAACGAAACAAACGAACCAACGAGCCAACGAACCAACGAACCAACGAACCAACGAACCAACGAACCAACGAACCAACGAACCAACGAACCATCGAATCAACGAACCAACGAACCAACTAACCAACGAAACAACGAACCAACGAACCAACGAACAAACGAAAAAACGAAAAAACGAAAAAACGAAAAAACGAAAAAACGACAAAACGACAAAACGAAAACGAACAAACGAACAAACGAACAAACGAACAAACGAACAAACGAACAAACGAACAAACGAACAAACGAACAAACGAATAAACGAACAAACGAACAAAGGAACAAACGAATAAAAGAAAAAACGAACAAACGAACAATCGAAAAAACGAACAAACGAACAAACGAACAAACGAACAAACGAACAAACGAACAAACGAACAAACGAACAAACGAACAAACGAACAAACGAACAATCGAACAAAGAGACAAAGAAAAAAACGAACCAACGAACCAACGAACCAACGAACCAACGAACCAACGAACCAACGAACAAACGAAAAAACGACAAAACGAACAAACGAAAAAACGAACAAACGAACAAACGAACAAACGAATAAAAGAACAAACGAACAAACGAACAATCGAACAAACGAACAAACGAACAAACGAACAAACGAACAAACAAACCAACGAACCAACGAACCAACGAACCAACGAACCAACGAACCAACGAACCAATGAACCAACGAACCCACGAACAAACGATCAAGCGAACAAACGAACAAACGAACACACGAACAATCGAACAATCGAACAAAGAGACAAAGAAAAAATCGAACCAACGAACCAACGAACCAACGAACCAACGAACCAACGAACCAACGAACCAACGAACCAACGAACCAACGAACCAACGAACCAACGAAACAACGAACCAACGAAACAACGAACCAACGAACCAACGAACAAACGAAAAAACGACAAAACGAACAAACGAACAAACGAACAAACGAATAAAAGAACAAACGAACAAACGAACAATCGAAAAAACGAACAAACGAACAAACGAACCAACGAACCAACGAAACAAACGAACCAACGAGCCAACGAACCAACGAACCAACGAACAAACGAACAAACGAACAAACGAACAAACGAACAAACGAACAAACGAACAAACGAACACACGAACAATCGAACAAAGAGAAAAAGAAACAAGGAAACAAAGAAACAAACGAAACAACGAGCCATCGAACCAACGAACCAACGAACCAACGAACCAAAGAACCAACGAACCAACGAACCAACGAACCAACGAACCAACGAACCAACGAACCAACGAACCAACGAACCAACGAACCAACGAATCAACGAACCAACGAACCAACGAACAATCGAACAAAGAGACAAAGAAAAAAACGAACCAACGAACCAACGAACCAACGAACCAACGAACTAACGAACCAACGAACCAACGAACCAACGAACCAACGAACCAACGAACCAACGAACCAACGAACCAACGAACCAACGAAACAACGAACAAACGAACCAACGAACCAACGAACAAACGAAAAAACGAACCAACGAACCAACGAACCAACGAACCAACGAACCAACGAACCAACGAACCAACGAAACAACGAACCAACGAACCAACGAACCAACGAACCAACGAACCAACGAACCAACGAACCAACGAACCAACGAACCAACGAACCAACGAACCAACGAACCAACGAACAAACGAAAAAACGACAAAACGAACAAACGAACAAACGAACAAACGAATAAAAGAAAAAACGAACAAACGAACAATCGAAAAAACGAACAAACGAACAAACGAACAAACGAACAAACGAACAAACGAACAAACGAACAAACGAACAATCGAACAAAGAGACAAAGAAAAAAACGAACCAACGAACCAACGAACCAACGAACCAACGAACCAACGAACCAACGAACCAACGAACAAACGAAAAAACGACAAAACGAACAAACGAAAAAACGAACAAACGAACAAACGAACAAACGAATAAAAGAACAAACGAACAAACGAACAATCGAACAAACGAACAAACGAACAAACGAACAAACGAACAAACGAACAAACAAACCAACGAACCAACGAACCAACGAACCAACGAACCAACGAACCAACGAACCAATGAACCAACGAACCCACGAACAAACGAACAAGCGAACAAACGAACAAACGGAAACAAGGAAACAAAGAAACAAACGAAACAACGAGCCATCGAACCAACGAACCAACGAACCAACGAACCAACGAACCAACGAACCAACGAACCAACGAACCAACGAACCAACGAACCAACGAACCAACGAACCAACGAACCAACGAACCAACGAACAAACGAATAAAAGAACAAACGAACAAACGAACAATCGAACAAACGAACAAACGAACAAACGAACAAACGAACAAACGATCAAACGAACAAACGAACAAACGAACAAACGAACAATCGAACAAACGAACAAACGAACAAACGAACAAACGAACAAACGAACAATCGAACAAAGAGACAAAGAAAAAAACGAACCAACGAACCAACGAACCAACGAACCAACGAACCAACGAACCAACGAACCAACGAACCAACGAACAAACGAAAAAACGACAAAACGAACAAACGAAAAAACGAACAAACGAACAAACGAACAAACGAATAAAAGAACAAACGAACAAACGAACAATCGAACAAACGAACAAACGAACAAACGAACAAACGAACAAACAAACCAACGAACCAACGAACCAACGAACCAACGAACCAACGAACCAACGAACCAATGAACCAACGAACCCACGAACAAACGAACAAGCGAACAAACGAACAAACGAACACACGAACAATCGAACAATTGAACAAAGAGACAAAGAAAAAATCGAACCAACGAACCAACGAACCAACGAACCAACGAACCAACGAACCAACGAACCAACGAACCAACGAACCAACGAACCAACGAACCAACGAAACAACGAACCAACGAAACAACGAACCAACGAACCAAAGAACAAACGAAAAAACGACAAAACGAACAAACGAACAAACGAACAAACGAACAAACGAATAAAAGAACAAACGAACAAACGAACAATCGAAAAAACGAACAAACGAACAAACGAACCAACGAACCAACGAAACAAACGAACCAACGAGCCAACGAACCAACGAACCAACGAACAAACGAACAAACGAACAAACGAACAAACGAACAAACGAACACACGAACAATCGAACAAAGAGAAAAAGAAACAAGGAAACAAAGAAACAAACGAAACAACGAGCCATCGAACCAACGAACCAACGAACCAACGAACCAAAGAACCAACGAACCAACGAACCAACGAACCAACGAACCAACGAACCAACGAACCAACGAACCAACGAACCAACGAACCAACGAACCAACGAACCAACGAATCAACGAACCAACGAACCAACGAACAATCGAACAAAGAGACAAAGAAAAAAACGAACCAACGAACCAACGAACCAACGAACCAACGAACCAACGAACTAACGAACCAACGAACCAACGAACCAACGAACCAACGAACCAACGAACCAACGAACCAACGAACCAACGAACCAACGAAACAACGAACAAACGAACCAACGAACCAACGAACAAACGAAAAAACGAACCAACGAACCAACGAACCAACGAACCAACGAACCAACGAACCAACGAACCAACGAAACAACGAACCAACGAACCAACGAACCAACGAACCAACGAACCAACGAACCAACGAACCAACGAACCAACGAACCAACGAACAAACGAAAAAACGACAAAACGAACAAACGAACAAACGAACAAACGAATAAAAGAAAAAACGAAGAAACGAACAATCGAAAAAACGAACAAACGAACAAACGAACAAACGAACAAACGAACAAACGAACAAACGAACAAACGAACAATCGAACAAAGAGACAAAGAAAAAAACGAACCAACGAACCAACGAACCAACGAACCAACGAACCAACGAACCAACGAACAAACGAAAAAACGACAAAACGAACAAACGAAAAAACGAACAAACGAACAAACGAACAAACGAATAAAAGAACAAACGAACAAACGAACAATCGAACAAACGAACAAACGAACAAACGAACAAACGAACAAACGAACAAACAAACCAACGAACCAACGAACCAACGAACCAACGAACCAACGAACCAACGAACCAATGAACCAACGAACCCACGAACAAACGAACAAGCGAACAAACGAACAAACGAACACACGAACAATCGAACAAAGAGAAAAAGAAACAAGGAAACAAAGAAACAAACGAAACAACGAGCCATCGAACCAACGAACCAACGAACCAACGAACCAACGAACCAACGAACCAAAGAATCAACGAACAAACGAACAATCGAACAAAGAGACAAAGAAAAAAACGAACCAACGAACCAACGAACCAACGAACCAACGAACCAACGAACCAACGAACCAACGAACCAACGAACCAACGAACCAACGAACCAACGAACCAACGAACCAACGAACCAACGAAACAACGAACCAACGAACCAACGAACAAACGAAAAAACGAAAAAACGAAAAAACGAAAAAACGAAAAAACGACAAAACGAACAAACGAACAAACGAACAAACGAACAAACGAACAAACGAACAAACGAACAAACGAACAAACGAAAAAACGAATAAACGAACAAACGAACAAACGAACAATCGAACAAACGAACAAGCGAACAAACGAACAAACGAACAAACGAACAAACGAACAAATGAACAAATGAACAAACGAACAAACGAACAAACGAACAAACGAATTAACGAACAAACGATCAAACGAACAAACGAACAAACGAACAAGCGAACAAACGAACCAACGAACCAACGAACCAACGAACCAACGAACCAACGAACCAACGAACCAACGAACCAACGAACCAACGAACCAACGAACCAACGAACCAACGAACCAACGAAACAACGAACCAACGAACCAACGATCCAACGAACCAACGAACCAACGAACCAACGAACCAACGAACCATCGAACCAACGAACCAACGAACCAACGAACCAACGAACCAACGAACCAACGAACCAACGAACCAACGAACCAACGAAACAACGAACCAACGAACCATCGAACCAACGAACCAACGAACCAACGAACCAACGAACCAACGAACCAACGAACCAACGAACCAACAAACCAACGAACCAACGAAACAACGAACCAACGAAACAACGAACCAACGAACCAACGAACAAACGAAAAAACGACAAAACGAACAAACGAACAAACGAACAAACGAATAAAAGAACAAACGAACAAACGAACAATCGAAAAAACGAACAAACGAACAAACGAACCAACGAACCAACGAAACAAACGAACCAACAAGCCAACGAACCAACGAACCAACGAACAAACGAACAAACGAACAAACGAACAAACGAACACACGAACAATCGAACAAAGAGAAAAAGAAACAAGGAAACAAAGAAACAAACGAAACAACGAGCCATCGAACCAACGAACCAACGAACCAACGAACCAACGAACCAACGAACCAACGAACCAACGAACCAACGAACCAACGAACCAACGAACCAACGAACCAACGAACCATCGAATCAACGAACCAACGAACCAACTAACCAACGAAACAACGAACCAACGAACCAACGAACAAACGAAAAAACGAAAAAACGAAAAAACGAAAAAACGACAAAACGACAAAACGAACAAACGAACAAACGAACAAACGAACAAACGAACAAACGAACAAACGAACAAACGAACAAACGAACAAACGAACAAACGAATAAACGAACAAACGAACAAAGGAACAAACGAATAAAAGAAAAAACGAACAAACGAACAATCGAAAAAACGAACAAACGAACAAACGAACAAACGAACAAACGAACAAACGAACAAACGAACAAACGAACAAACGAACAAACGAACAATCGAACAAAGAGACAAAGAAAAAAACGAACCAACGAACCAACGAACCAACGAACCAACGAACCAACGAACCAACGAACAAACGAAAAAACGACAAAACGAACAAACGAAAAAACGAACAAACGAACAAACGAACAAACGAATAAAAGAACAAACGAACAAACGAACAATCGAACAAACGAACAAACGAACAAACGAACAAACGAACAAACAAACCAACGAACCAACGAACCAACGAACCAACGAACCAACGAACCAACGAACCAATGAACCAACGAACCCACGAACAAACGATCAAGCGAACAAACGAACAAACGAACACACGAACAATCGAACAATCGAACAAAGAGACAAAGAAAAAATCGAACCAACGAACCAACGAACCAACGAACCAACGAACCAACGAACCAACGAACCAACGAACCAACGAACCAACGAACCAACGAACCAACGAAACAACGAACCAACGAAACAACGAACCAACGAACCAACGAACAAACGAAAAAACGACAAAACGAACAAACGAACAAACGAACAAACGAATAAAAGAACAAACGAACAAACGAACAATCGAAAAAACGAACAAACGAACAAACGAACCAACGAACCAACGAAACAAACGAACCAACGAGCCAACGAACCAACGAACCAACGAACAAACGAACAAACGAACAAACGAACAAACGAACAAACGAACAAACGAACACACGAACAATCGAACAAAGAGAAAAAGAAACAAGGAAACAAAGAAACAAACGAAACAACGAGCCATCGAACCAACGAACCAACGAAACAACGAACCAAAGAACCAACGAACCAACGAACCAACGAACCAACGAACCAACGAACCAACGAACCAACGAACCAACGAACCAACGAACCAACGAACCAACGAATCAACGAACCAACGAACCAACGAACAATCGAACAAAGAGACAAAGAAAAAAACGAACCAACGAACCAACGAACCAACGAACCAACGAACTAACGAACCAACGAACCAACGAACCAACGAACCAACGAACCAACGAACCAACGAACCAACGAACCAACGAACCAACGAAACAACGAACAAACGAACCAACGAACCAACGAACAAACGAAAAAACGAACCAACGAACCAACGAACCAACGAACCAACGAACCAACGAACCAACGAACCAACGAAACAACGAACCAACGAACCAACGAACCAACGAACCAACGAACCAACGAACCAACGAACCAACGAACCAACGAACCAACGAACAAACGAAAAAACGACAAAACGAACAAACGAACAAACGAACAAACGAATAAAAGAAAAAACGAACAAACGAACAATCGAAAAAACGAACAAACGAACAAACGAACAAACGAACAAACGAACAAACGAACAAACGAACAAACGAACAATCGAACAAAGAGACAAAGAAAAAAACGAACCAACGAACCAACGAACCAACGAACCAACGAACCAACGAACCAACGAACCAACGAACAAACGAAAAAACGACAAAACGAACAAACGAAAAAACGAACAAACGAACAAACGAACAAACGAATAAAAGAACAAACGAACAAACGAACAATCGAACAAACGAACAAACGAACAAACGAACAAACGAACAAACGAACAAACAAACCAACGAACCAACGAACCAACGAACCAACGAACCAACGAACCAACGAACCAATGAACCAACGAACCCACGAACAAACGAACAAGCGAACAAACGAACAAACGAACACACGAACAATCGAACAAAGAGAAAAAGAAACAAGGAAACAAAGAAACAAACGAAACAACGAGCCATCGAACCAACGAACCAACGAACCAACGAACCAACGAACCAACGAACCAAAGAATCAACGAACAAACGAACAATCGAACAAAGAGACAAAGAAAAAAACGAACCAACGAACCAACGAACCAACGAACCAACGAACCAACGAACCAACGAACCAACGAACCAACGAACCAACGAACCAACGAACCAACGAACCAACGAACCAACGAAACAACGAACCAACGAACCAACGAACAAACGAAAAAACGAAAAAACGAAAAAACGAAAAAACGAAAAAACGACAAAACGAACAAACGAACAAACGAACAAACGAACAAACGAACAAACGAACAAACGAACAAACGAACAAACGAACAAACGAATAAACGAACAAACGAACAAACGAACAATCGAACAAACGAACAAGCGAACAAACGAACAAACGAACAAACGAACAAACGAACAAATGAACAAATGAACAAACGAACAAACGAACAAACGAACAAACGAATTAACGAACAAACGATCAAACGAACAAACGAACAAACGAACAAACGAACAAACGAACAAACGAACAATCGAACAAAGAGACAAAGAAAAAAACGAACCAACGAACCAACGAACCAACGAACCAACGAACCAACGAACCAACGAACCAACGAACCAACGAACCAACGAACCAACGAACCAACGAACCAACGAACCAACGAACCAACGAACCAACGAACCAACGATCCAACGAACCAACGAACCAACGAACCAACGAACCAACGAACCATCGAACCAACGAACCAACGAACCAACGAACCAACGAACCAACGAACCAACGAACCAACGAACCAACGAACCAACGAAACAACGAACCAACGAACCATCGAACCAACGAACCAACGAACCAACGAACCAACGAACCAACGAACCAACGAACCAACGAACCAACGAACCAACGAACCAACGAAACAACGAACCAACGAAACAACGAACCAACGAACCAACGAACAAACGAAAAAACGACAAAACGAACAAACGAACAAACGAACAAACGAATAAAAGAACAAACGAACAAACGAACAATCGAAAAAACGAACAAACGAACAAACGAACCAACGAACCAACGAAACAAACGAACCAACGAACCAACGAACCAACGAACCAACGAACCAACGAACAAACGAACAAACGAACAAACGAACAAACGAACACACGAACAATCGAACAAAGAGAAAAAGAAACAAGGAAACAAAGAAACAAACGAAACAACGAGCCATCGAACCAACGAACCAACGAACCAACGAACCAACGAACCAACGAACCAACGAACCAACGAACCAACGAACCAACGAACCATCGAATCAACGAACCAACGAACCAACTAACCAACGAAACAACGAACCAACGAACCAACGAACAAACGAAAAAACGAAAAAACGAAAAAACGAAAAAACGACAAAACGACAAAACGAACAAACGAACAAACGAACAAACGAACAAACGAACAAACGAACAAACGAACAAACGAACAAACGAACAAACGAATAAACGAACAAACGAACAAAGGAACAAACGAACAATCGAACAAACGAACACACGAACAAACGAACAAACGAACAAACGAACAAACGAACAATCGAACAAACGATCAAACGAACAAACGAACAATCGAACAAAGAGACAAAGAAACAAGGAAACAAAGAAACAAACGAAACAACGAGCCATCGAACCAACGAACCAACGAACCAACGAACCAACGAACAAACGAACAAACGAACAAACGAACAAACGAACACACGAACAATCGAACAAAGAGAAAAAGAAACAAGGAAACAGAGAAACGAACGAAACAACGAGCCATCGAACCAACGAACCAACGAACCAACGAACCAACGAACCAAAGAACCAACGAACCAACGAACCAACAAACCAACAAACCAACGAACCAACGATCCAACGAACCAACGAACCAACGAACCAACGAACCAACGAACCAACGAACCAACGAACCAACGAACCAACGAACCAACGAACCAACGAACCAACGAACCAACGAACCAACGAACCAACGAACCAACGAACCAACGAACCAACGAACCAACGAATCAACGAACAAACGAAACAACTAACCAACGAAACAACGAACCAACGAACCAACGAACCAACGAACAAACGAAAAAACGAAAAAACGAAAAAACGAAAAAACGACAAAACGACAAAACGAACAAACGAACAAACGAACAAACGAACAAACGAACAAACGAACAAACGAACAAACGAACAAACGAACAAACGAACAAACGAACAAACGAACAAACGAATAAACGAACAAACGAACAAATGAACAAACGAACAATCGAACAAACGAACACTCGAACAAACGAACAAACGAACAAACGAACAAACGAACAATCGAACAAAGAGACAAAGAAACAAAGAAACAAAGAAAAACGAACCAACGAACCAACGAACCAACGAACCAACGAACCAACGAACCAACGAACCAACGAACCAACGAACCAACGAACAAACGAATAAAAGAACAAACGAACAAACGAACAATCGAACAAACGAACAAACGAACAAACGAACAAACGAACAAACGATCAAACGAACAAACGAACAAACGAACAAACGAACAATCGAACAAAGAGACAAAGAAACAAAGAAACAAAGAAAAAACGAACCAACGAACCAACGAACCAACGAACCAACGAACCAACGAAACATCGAACCAACGAACCAACGAACCAACGAACCAACGAACCAACGAACCAACGATCCAACGAACCAACGAACCAACGAACCAACGAACCAACGAACCAACGAACCAACGAACCAACGAACCAACGAACCAACGAACCAACGAACCAACGAACCAACGAACCAACGAACCAACGAACCAACGAACCAACGAACCAACGAACCAACGAATCAACGAACCAACGAACCAACGAACCAACGAACCAACGAACCAACGAACCAACGAACCAACGAACCAACGAACAAACGAACAAACGAACAAACGAACAAACGAACAAACGAACAAACGAATAAACGAACATACGAACAAATGAACAAACGAACAAACGAACAAACGAACAAACGAATAAACGAACATACGAACAAATGAACAAACGAACAAACGAACAAACGAACAAACGAACAAACGAATAAACGAACAAACGATCAAACGAACAAACGAACAAACGAACAAACGAACAATCGAACAAAGAGACAAAGAAAAAAACGAACCAACGAACCAACGAACCAACGAACCAACGAACCAACGAACCAACGAACCAACGAACCAACGAACCAACGAACCAACGAAACAACGAACCAACGAACCAACGAACAAACGAAAAAACGAAAAAACGAAAAAACGAAAAAACGAAAAAACGACAAAACGAACAAACGAACAAACGAACAAACGAACAAACGAACAAACGAACAAACGAATAAACGAACAAACGAATAAACGAACATACGAACAAATGAACAAACGAACAAACGAACAAACGAACAAACGAACAAACGAATAAACGAACAAACGATCAAACGAACAAACGAACAAACGAACAAACGAACAATCGAACAAAGAGACAAAGAAAAAAACGAACCAACGAACCAACGAACCAACGAACCAACGAACCAACGAACCAACGAACCAACGAACCAACGAACCAACGAACCAACGAACCAACGAACCAACGAAACAACGAACCAACGAACCAACGAACAAACGAAAAAACGAAAAAACGAAAAAAAAAAAACGAAAAAACGACAAAACGAACAAACGAACAAACGAACAAACGAACAAACGAACAAACGAACAAACGAACAAACGAATAAACGAACAAACGAACAAACGAACAAACGAACAATCGAACAAAGAGACAAAGAAAAAAACGAACCAACGAACCAACGAACCAACGAACCAACGAACCAACGAACCAACGAACCAACGAACCAACGAACCAACGAACCAACGAACCAACGAACCAACGAACCAACGAACCAACGAACCAACGAAACAACGAACCAACGAAACAACGAACAAACGAAAAAACGACAAAACGAACAAACGAACAAACGAACAAACGAACAAACGAACAAACGAACAAACGAATAAAAGAACAAACGAACAAACGAACAATCGAAAAAACGAACAAACGAACAAACGAACAAACCAACAAACGAACAAACGAACAAACGAACAAACGAACAAACGAACAAACGAACAAACGAACAAACGAACAAACGAAGAAACGAACAAACGAACAAACGAACAAACGAACAAACGAACAAACGAACAAACGAAGACAACGAACAAACGAACCAACGAACCAACGAACAAACGAACAAACGAACAAACGATCAAACGAACAAACGAACAAACGAACCAACGAACCAACGAACAAACGAACAAACGAACAAACGAACAATCGAACAAACGAACCAACGAACCAACGAACAAACGAACAAAGAAAGAAAGAAACAAAGAAACAAACGAACCAACGAACCACCGAACCAACGAACCAACGAACCAACGAACCAACGAACCAACGAACCAACGAACCAACGAGCAAACGAACAAACGAACAAACGAACAAACGAACAAAGAAAGAAAGAAAGAAACAAAGAAACAAACGAACCAACGAACCAACGAATCAACGAACCAACGAACCAACGAACCAACGAACCAACGAACCAACGAACCAACGAACCAACGAACCAACGAA
>NW_027485996.1:0-27701 GCF_050908995.1 Andrena cerasifolii
AAAAATTTAAAAATTAAAAAGATAGAAATAATTTTTAAAAAAATAAATATAAAAATTTTAAAATTAAAACAAAATTAAAATAAAAATTTAAAAAAAAATTTAAAAATTGAAAAAAATTAAAACATAAAGAAATTTTTTTTAAAAAAATAAAAAACAATTTAAAAATTTAAAAAAAATTCTAAAAAATTAAAAAACATTTTTGAAATAAAATAATAATACTTTTAAAAAAATTTTAAAAAATTTAGAAAAATTTTCAAAAATTAAAAAAAAAAAAAAAATTTAAAATAAAAAAATTTAAAATATAAAAAAAAATTTAAAAATTAAAAAAAATTGAAATTAGAAAAATAATAATATATAAATAATTTAAAAAAAAATAAAAAAAATTTTAAAAATTAAAAAAAATTAAAATAAATTTAAAAAAAATTTTAAAATTTGAAAAAATTAAAAAAATTAAAAAAAAGATTTTGAAATAAAAAAATAATCCTTTTTAAGAAATTAAAAAAAATTAGAAAAATTATCAAAAATTTAAAAAAAAATAAAAAAATTTAAAAATTAAAAAGATAGAAATAATTTTTAAAAAAATAAATATAAAAATTTTAAAATTAAAACAAAATTAAAATAAAAATTTTAAAAAAATTTAAAAAGTGAAAAAAATTAAAACATAAAGAAATTTTTTTTTAAAAAAATAAAAAACAATTTAAAAATTTAAAAAAAATTCTAAAAAATTAAAAAACATTTTTGAAATAAAAAAATAATACTTTTAAAAAAATTTTTAAAAATTTAGAAAAATTTTCAAAAATTAAAAAAAAAAAAAAATTTAAAATAAAAAAATTTAAAATATAAAAAAAAAATTTAAAAATTAAAAAAAATTGAAATTAGAAAAATAATAATATATAAATAATTTAAAAAAAAATAAAAAAAATTTTAAAAATTAAAAAAAATTAAAATAAATTTAAAAAAAATTTTAAAATTTGAAAAGTTAAAAAAAAATAAAAAAAAGATTTTGAAATAAAAAAATAATCCTTTTTAAGAAATTAAAAAAAATTAGAAAAATTATCAAAAATTTAAAAAAAAATAAAAAAATTTAAAAATTAAAAAGATAGAAATAAATTTAAAAAAAAATTTTAAAATTTGAAAAAATTATAAAAAAATTAAAAAACATTTTTGAAATAAAAAAATAATACTTTTAAAAAAATTAAAAAAAAATTTAGAAAAATTTTCAAAAATAAAAAAAATAAAAAAAAATTTAAAAATTAAAAAAATTTTAAAAATTAAAAAAATTAAAAAAATTAAAAAAATTAAAAAATAAATATTTTTTTTAATTTTGTTAAAAAATTGAAACAAATTTTAAAAAAAAAATTTAAAAATTTAAAAAAAATTTAAAAAAATTTAGAAAAATTATCAAAAATTTAAAAAAATTTAGAAAAATTATCAAAATTTAAAAAAATAAAAAAATTAAAAATTAAAAAGATATAAATAATTTTTTAAAAAATAAATAAAAAAATTTTAAAATTAAAACAAAATTAAAATAAAAATTTTAAAAAAAAATTTAAAAATTGAAAAAAATTAAAAAACATTTTTGAAATAAAAAATAATACTTTTAAAAAATTAAAAAAAAAATTTGAAAAATTTTCAAAAATTTAAAAAAAAATAAAAAAATTTAAAAATTAAAAAGATAGAAATAATTTTTAAAAAAATAAATATAAAAATTTTAAAATTAAAACAAAATTAAAATAAAAATTTTAAAAAAAATTTAAAAAGTGAAAAAAATTAAAACATAAAGAAATTTTTTTTTAAAAAAATAAAAAACAATTTAAAAATTTAAAAAAAATTCTAAAAAATTAAAAAACATTTTTGAAATAAAAAAATAATACTTTTAAAAAAATTTTTAAAAATTTAGAAAAATTTTCAAAAATTAAAAAAAAAAAAAAAATTTAAAATAAAAAAATTTAAAATATAAAAAAAAATTTAAAAATTAAAAAAAATTGAAATTAGAAAAATAATAATATATAAATAATTTAAAAAAAAATAAAAAAAATTTTAAAAATTAAAAAAAATTAAAATAAATTTAAAAAAAATTTTAAAATTTGAAAAGTTAAAAAAAAATAAAAAAAAGATTTTGAAATAAAAAAATAATCCTTTTTAAGAAATTAAAAAAAATTAGAAAAATTATCAAAAATTTAAAAAAAAATAAAAAAATTTTAAAAATTAAAAAGATAGAAATAAATTTAAAAAAAAATTTTAAAATTTGAAAAAATTATAAAAAAATTAAAAAACATTTTTGAAATAAAAAAATAATACTTTTAAAAAAATTAAAAAAAAATTTAGAAAAATTTTCAAAAATAAAAAAAAATAAAAAAAAATTTAAAAATTAAAAAAATTTTAAAAATTAAAAAAATTAAAAAAATTAAAAAAATTAAAAAATAAATATTTTTTTTAATTTTGTTAAAAAATTGAAACAAATTTTAAAAAAAAAATTTAAAAATTTAAAAAAAAATTTAAAAAAATTTAGAAAAATTATCAAAAATTTAAAAAAATTTAGAAAAATTATCAAAAATTTAAAAAAAATAAAAAAATTAAAAATTAAAAAGATATAAATAATTTTTTAAAAAAATAAATAAAAAAATTTTAAAATTAAAACAAAATTAAAATAAAAATTTTAAAAAAAATTTAAAAATTGAAAAAAATTAAAAAACATTTTTGAAATAAAAAATAATACTTTTAAAAAATTAAAAAAAAAATTTGAAAAATTTTCAAAAATTTAAAAAAAATAAAAAAATTTAAAAATTAAAAAGATAGAAATAATTTTTAAAAAAATAAATATAAAAATTTTAAAATTAAAACAAAATTAAAATAAAAATTTAAAAAAAAATTTAAAAATTGAAAAAAATTAAAACATAAAGAAATTTTTTTTAAAAAAATAAAAAACAATTTAAAAATTTAAAAAAAATTCTAAAAAATTAAAAAACATTTTTGAAATAAAATAATAATACTTTTAAAAAAATTTTAAAAAATTTAGAAAAATTTTCAAAAATTAAAAAAAAAAAAAAAAATTTAAAATAAAAAAATTTAAAATATAAAAAAAAATTTAAAAATTAAAAAAAATTGAAATTAGAAAAATAATAATATATAAATAATTTAAAAAAAAATAAAAAAAATTTTAAAAATTAAAAAAAATTAAAATAAATTTAAAAAAAATTTAAAATTTGAAAAAATTAAAAAAAATTAAAAAAAAGATTTTGAAATAAAAAAATAATCCTTTTTAAGAAATTAAAAAAAATTAGAAAAATTATCAAAAATTTAAAAAAAAATAAAAAAATTTAAAAACATTTTTGAAATAAAATAATAATACTTTTAAAAAAATTTTAAAAAATTTAGAAAAATTTTCAAAAATTAAAAAAAAAATAAAAAAAAATTTAAAATAAAAAAATTTAAAATATAAAAAAAAATTTAAAAATTAAAAAAAAATTTAAATTAAAAAAATAATAATATATAAATAATTTAAAAAAAATAAAAAAAATTTTAAAAATTAAAAAAAATTAAAATAAATTTAAAAAAAATTTTAAAATTTGAAAAAATTAAAAAAAATTAAAAAAAAGATTTTGAAATAAAAAAATAATCCTTTTTAAGAAATTAAAAAAAAATTAGAAAAATTATCAAAAATTTAAAAAAAAATAAAAAAATTTAAAAATTAAAAAGATAGAAATAATTTTTAAAAAAATAAATATAAAAATTTTAAAATTAAAACAAAATTAAAATAAAAATTTAAAAAAAAAATTAAAAAGTGAAAAAAATTAAAACATAAAGAAATTTTTTTTTTAAAAAAATAAAAAACAATTTAAAAATTAAAAAAAAAATTCTAAAAAATTAAAAAACATTTTTGAAATAAAAAAATAATACTTTTAAAAAATTTTTTAAAAATTTAGAAAAATTTTCAAAAATTAAAAAAAAAAATTTTAAAATAAAAAAATTTAAAATATAAAAAAAATTTAAAAATTAAAAAAAAAATTAAATTAAAAAAATAATAATATATAAATAATTTTAAAAAAATAAAAAAATTTAAAAAATTAAAAAAAATTTTAAAATTTGATAAAATTAAAAAAAAAATAAAAAACATTTTTGAAATAAAAAAATAATACTTTTAAAAAAATTAAAAAACAAATTAGAAAAATTTTCAAAAATAAAAAAAAATAAAAAATTTTAAAAATTAAAAAAATTAAAAAATATAGAAAAAAAATTAAAAAATAAATATTTTTTTTTAATTTTGTTAAAAAATCGAAACAAATTTAAAAAAAAATTTAAAAAATTTCAAAAAATTAAAAAAAAAATTTAATAAATTAAAAAAAAGATTTTGAAATAAAAAAATAATCCTTTTTAAAAAATTTAAAAAAAAATTAGAAAAATTATCAAAAATTTAAAAAAAAATAAAAAAATTTAAAAATTAAAAAGATAGAAATAATTTTTAAAAAAATAAATATAAAAATTTTAAAATTAAAACAAAATTAAAATAAAAATTTAAAAAAAATTTAAAAAGTGAAAAAAATTAAAACATAAAGAAATTTTTTTTTAAAAAAATAAAAAACAATTTAAAAATTTAAAAAAAATTCTAAAAAATTAAAAAACATTTTTGAAATAAAAAAATAATACTTTTAAAAATTTTTTTAAAAATTTAGAAAAATTTTCAAAAATTAAAAAAAAAAATTTTAAAATAAAAAAATTTAAAATATAAAAAAAATTTAAAAATTAAAAAAAAAATTAAATTAAAAAAATAATAATATATAAATAATTTTAAAAAAATAAAAAAATTTAAAAAATTAAAAAAAATTTTAAAATTTGATAAAATTAAAAAAAAAATAAAAAACATTTTTGAAATAAAAAAATAATACTTTTAAAAAAATTAAAAAACAAATTAGAAAAATTTTCAAAAATAAAAAAAAATAAAAAATTTTAAAAATTAAAAAAATTAAAAAATATAGAAAAAAAATTAAAAAATAAATAATTTTTTTTTAATTTTGTTAAAAAATCGAAACAAATTTAAAAAAAAATTTAAAAAATTTCAAAAAATTAAAAAAAAAATTTAATAAATTAAAAAAAAGATTTTGAAATAAAAAAATAATCCTTTTTAAAAAATTTAAAAAAAAATTAGAAAAATTATCAAAAATTTAAAAAAAAATAAAAAAATTTAAAAATTAAAAAGATAGAAATAATTTTTAAAAAAATAAATATAAAAATTTTAAAATTAAAACAAAATTAAAATAAAAATTTTAAAAAAAATTTAAAAAGTGAAAAAAATTAAAACATAAAGAAATTTTTTTTTTAAAAAATAAAAAACAATTTAAAAATTTAAAAAAAATTCTAAAAAATTAAAAAACATTTTTGAAATAAAAAAATAATACTTTTAAAAAAATTTAGAAAAATTTAGAAAAATTTTCAAAAATTAAAAAAAAAATAAAAAAAATTTTAAAATAAAAAAATTTAAAGTATAAAAAAAAATTTAAAAATTAAAAAAAAGTTTAAATTAAAAAAATAATAATATATAAATAATTTAAAAAAAATAAAAAAAAATTTAAAAATTAAAAAAATTAAAATAAATTTAAAAAAAAATTTTAAAATTTGAAAAAATTATAAAAAAATTAAAAAACATTTTTGAAATAAAAAAATAATACTTTTAAAAAAATTAAAAAAAAATTTAGAAAAATTTTCAAAAATAAAAAAAAATAAAAAAAAATTTAAAAATTAAAAAAATTTTAAAAATTAAAAAAATTAAAAAAATTAAAAAATAAATATTTTTTTTAATTTTGTTAAAAAATTGAAACAAATTTTAAAAAAAAAATTTAAAAATTTAAAAAAAATTTAAAAAAATTTAGAAAAATTATCAAAAATTTAAAAAAATTTAGAAAAATTATCAAAAATTTAAAAAAAATAAAAAAATTAAAAATTAAAAAGATATAAATAATTTTTTAAAAAAATAAATAAAAAAATTTTAAAATTAAAACAAAATTAAAATAAAAATTTTAAAAAAAAAATTTAAAAATTGAAAAAAATTAAAAAACATTTTTGAAATAAAAAATAATACTTTTAAAAAATTAAAAAAAAAATTTGAAAAATTTTCAAAAATTTAAAAAAAAATAAAAAAATTTAAAAATTAAAAAGATAGAAATAATTTTTAAAAAAATAAATATAAAAATTTTAAAATTAAAACAAAATTAAAATAAAAATTTAAAAAAAAATTTAAAAATTGAAAAAAATTAAAACATAAAGAAATTTTTTTTAAAAAAATAAAAAACAATTTAAAAATTTAAAAAAAATTCTAAAAAATTAAAAAACATTTTTGAAATAAAATAATAATACTTTTAAAAAAATTTTAAAAAATTTAGAAAAATTTTCAAAAATTAAAAAAAAAAAAAAAATTTAAAATAAAAAAATTTAAAATATAAAAAAAAATTTAAAAATTAAAAAAAATTGAAATTAGAAAAATAATAATATATAAATAATTTAAAAAAAAATAAAAAAAATTTTAAAAATTAAAAAAAATTAAAATAAATTTAAAAAAAATTTTAAAATTTGAAAAAATTAAAAAAAATTAAAAAAAAGATTTTGAAATAAAAAAATAATCCTTTTTAAGAAATTAAAAAAAATTAGAAAAATTATCAAAAATTTAAAAAAAAATAAAAAAATTTAAAAACATTTTTGAAATAAAATAATAATACTTTTAAAAAAATTTTAAAAAATTTAGAAAAATTTTCAAAAATTAAAAAAAAAATTAAAAAAAAATTTAAAATAAAAAAATTTAAAATATAAAAAAAAATTTAAAAATTAAAAAAAAATTTAAATTAAAAAAATAATAATATATAAATAATTTAAAAAAAATAAAAAAAATTTTAAAAATTAAAAAAAATTAAAATAAATTTAAAAAAAATTTTAAAATTTGAAAAAATTAAAAAAAATTAAAAAAAAGATTTTGAAATAAAAAAATAATCCTTTTTAAGAAATTAAAAAAAAATTAGAAAAATTATCAAAAATTTAAAAAAAAATAAAAAAATTTAAAAATTAAAAAGATAGAAATAATTTTTAAAAAAATAAATATAAAAATTTTAAAATTAAAACAAAATTAAAATAAAAATTTAAAAAAAAAATTAAAAAGTGAAAAAAATTAAAACATAAAGAAATTTTTTTTTTAAAAAAATAAAAAACAATTTAAAAATTAAAAAAAAAATTCTAAAAAATTAAAAAACATTTTTGAAATGAAAAAAATAATACTTTTAAAAATTTTTTTAAAAATTTAGAAAAATTTTCAAAAATTAAAAAAAAAAAATTTTAAAATAAAAAAATTTAAAATATAAAAAAAATTTAAAAATTAAAAAAAAAATTAAATTAAAAAAATAATAATATATAAATAATTTAAAAAAAATAAAAAAATTTAAAAAATTAAAAAAAATTTTAAAATTTGATAAAATTAAAAAAAAAATAAAAAACATTTTTGAAATAAAAAAATAATACTTTTAAAAAAATTAAAAAACAAATTAGAAAAATTTTCAAAAATAAAAAAAAATAAAAAATTTTAAAAATTAAAAAAATTAAAAAATATAGAAAAAAAATTAAAAAATAAATAATTTTTTTTTAATTTTGTTAAAAAATCGAAACAAATTTAAAAAAAAATTTAAAAAATTTCAAAAAATTTAAAAAAAAATTTAATAAATTAAAAAAAAGATTTTGAAATAAAAAAATAATCCTTTTTAAAAAATTTAAAAAAAAATTAGAAAAATTATCAAAAATTTAAAAAAAAATAAAAAAATTTAAAAATTAAAAAGATAGAAATAATTTTTAAAAAAATAAATATAAAAATTTTAAAATTAAAACAAAATTAAAATAAAAATTTAAAAAAAAATTTAAAAAGTGAAAAAAATTAAAACATAAAGAAATTTTTTTTTTAAAAAAATAAAAAACAATTTAAAAATTTAAAAAAAATTCTAAAAAATTAAAAAACATTTTTGAAATAAAAAAATAATACTTTTAAAAATTTTTTTAAAAATTTAGAAAAATTTTCAAAAATTAAAAAAAAAAATTTTAAAATAAAAAAATTTAAAATATAAAAAAAATTTAAAAATTAAAAAAAAAATTAAATTAAAAAAATAATAATATATAAATAATTTTAAAAAAATAAAAAAATTTAAAAAATTAAAAAAAATTTTAAAATTTGATAAAATTAAAAAAAAAATAAAAAACATTTTTGAAATAAAAAAATAATACTTTTAAAAAAATTAAAAAACAAATTAGAAAAATTTTCAAAAATAAAAAAAAATAAAAAATTTTAAAAATTAAAAAAATTAAAAAATATAGAAAAAAAATTAAAAAATAAATAATTTTTTTTTAATTTTGTTAAAAAATCGAAACAAATTTAAAAAAAAAATTAAAAAATTTCAAAAAATTAAAAAAAAAATTTAATAAATTAAAAAAAAGATTTTGAAATAAAAAAATAATCCTTTTTAAAAAATTTAAAAAAAAATTAGAAAAATTATCAAAAATTTAAAAAAAAATAAAAAAATTTAAAAATTAAAAAGATAGAAATAATTTTTAAAAAAATAAATATAAAAATTTTAAAATTAAAACAAAATTAAAATAAAAATTTTAAAAAAAATTTAAAAAGTGAAAAAAATTAAAACATAAAGAAATTTTTTTTTTAAAAAAATAAAAAACAATTTAAAAATTTAAAAAAAATTCTAAAAAATTAAAAAACATTTTTGAAATAAAAAAATAATACTTTTAAAAAAATTTAGAAAAATTTAGAAAAATTTTCAAAAATTAAAAAAAAAAAAAAAAATTTAAAATAAAAAAATTTAAAATATAAAAAAAAATTTAAAAATTAAAAAAAATTGAAATTAGAAAAATAATAATATATAAATAATTTAAAAAAAAATAAAAAAAATTTTAAAAATTAAAAAAAATTAAAATAAATTTAAAAAAAATTTTAAAATTTGAAAAGTTAAAAAAAAATAAAAAAAAGATTTTGAAATAAAAAAATAATCCTTTTTAAGAAATTAAAAAAAATTAGAAAAATTATCAAAAATTTAAAAAAAAATAAAAAAATTTAAAAATTAAAAAGATAGAAATAAATTTAAAAAAAAATTTTAAAATTTGAAAAAATTATAAAAAAATTAAAAAACATTTTTGAAATAAAAAAATAATACTTTTAAAAAAATTAAAAAAAAATTTAGAAAAATTTTCAAAAATAAAAAAAAATAAAAAAAAATTTAAAAATTAAAAAAATTTTAAAAATTAAAAAAATTAAAAAAATTAAAAAATAAATATTTTTTTTAATTTTGTTAAAAAATTGAAACAAATTTTAAAAAAAAAATTTAAAAATTTAAAAAAAATTTAAAAAAATTTAGAAAAATTATCAAAAATTTAAAAAAATTTAGAAAAATTATCAAAAATTTAAAAAAAATAAAAAAATTAAAAATTAAAAAGATATAAATAATTTTTTAAAAAAATAAATAAAAAAATTTTAAAATTAAAACAAAATTAAAATAAAAATTTTAAAAAAAAAATTTAAAAATTGAAAAAAATTAAAAAACATTTTTGAAATAAAAAATAATACTTTTAAAAAATTAAAAAAAAAATTTGAAAAATTTTCAAAAATTTAAAAAAAAATAAAAAAATTTAAAAATTAAAAAGATAGAAATAATTTTTAAAAAAATAAATATAAAAATTTTAAAATTAAAACAAAATTAAAATAAAAATTTAAAAAAAAATTTAAAAATTGAAAAAAATTAAAACATAAAGAAATTTTTTTTAAAAAAATAAAAAACAATTTAAAAATTTAAAAAAAATTCTAAAAAATTAAAAAACATTTTTGAAATAAAATAATAATACTTTTAAAAAAATTTTAAAAAATTTAGAAAAATTTTCAAAAATTAAAAAAAAAAAAAAATTTAAAATAAAAAAATTTAAAATATAAAAAAAAATTTAAAAATTAAAAAAAATTGAAATTAGAAAAATAATAATATATAAATAATTTAAAAAAAAATAAAAAAAATTTTAAAAATTAAAAAAAATTAAAATAAATTTAAAAAAAATTTTAAAATTTGAAAAAATTAAAAAAAATTAAAAAAAAGATTTTGAAATAAAAAAATAATCCTTTTTAAGAAATTAAAAAAAATTAGAAAAATTATCAAAAATTTAAAAAAAAATAAAAAAATTTAAAAATTAAAAAGATAGAAATAATTTTTAAAAAAATAAATATAAAAATTTTAAAATTAAAACAAAATTAAAATAAAAATTTTAAAAAAAATTTAAAAAGTGAAAAAAATTAAAACATAAAGAAATTTTTTTTTTAAAAAAATAAAAAACAATTTAAAAATTTAAAAAAAATTCTAAAAAATTAAAAAACATTTTTGAAATAAAAAAATAATACTTTTAAAAAAATTTTTAAAAATTTAGAAAAATTTTCAAAAATTAAAAAAAAAAAAAAAAAATTTAAAATAAAAAAATTTAAAATATAAAAAAAAATTTAAAAATTAAAAAAAATTGAAATTAGAAAAATAATAATATATAAATAATTTAAAAAAAAATAAAAAAAATTTTAAAAATTAAAAAAAATTAAAATAAATTTAAAAAAAATTTTAAAATTTGAAAAGTTAAAAAAAAATAAAAAAAGATTTTGAAATAAAAAAATAATCCTTTTTAAGAAATTAAAAAAAATTAGAAAAATTATCAAAAATTTAAAAAAAAATAAAAAAATTTAAAAATTAAAAAGATAGAAATAAATTTAAAAAAAAATTTTAAAATTTGAAAAAATTATAAAAAAATTAAAAAACATTTTTGAAATAAAAAAATAATACTTTTAAAAAAATTAAAAAAAAATTTAGAAAAATTTTCAAAAATAAAAAAAAATAAAAAAAAATTTAAAAATTAAAAAAATTTTAAAAATTAAAAAAATTAAAAAAATTAAAAAATAAATATTTTTTTTAATTTTGTTAAAAAATTGAAACAAATTTTAAAAAAAAAATTTAAAAATTTAAAAAAAATTTAAAAAAATTTAGAAAAATTATCAAAAATTTAAAAAAATTTAGAAAAATTATCAAAAATTTAAAAAAAATAAAAAAATTAAAAATTAAAAAGATATAAATAATTTTTTAAAAAAATAAATAAAAAAATTTTAAAATTAAAACAAAATTAAAATAAAAATTTTAAAAAAAAATTTAAAAATTGAAAAAAATTAAAAAACATTTTTGAAATAAAAAATAATACTTTTAAAAAATTAAAAAAAAAATTTGAAAAATTTTCAAAAATTTAAAAAAAAATAAAAAAATTTAAAAATTAAAAAGATAGAAATAATTTTTAAAAAAATAAATATAAAAATTTTAAAATTAAAACAAAATTAAAATAAAAATTTAAAAAAAAATTTAAAAATTGAAAAAAATTAAAACATAAAGAAATTTTTTTTAAAAAAATAAAAAACAATTTAAAAATTTAAAAAAAATTCTAAAAAATTAAAAAACATTTTTGAAATAAAATAATAATACTTTTAAAAAATTTTTAAAAAATTTAGAAAAATTTTCAAAAATTAAAAAAAAAAAAAAAATTTAAAATAAAAAAATTTAAAATATAAAAAAAAATTTAAAAATTAAAAAAAATTGAAATTAGAAAAATAATAATATATAAATAATTTAAAAAAAAATAAAAAAAATTTTAAAAATTAAAAAAAATTAAAATAAATTTAAAAAAAATTTTAAAATTTGAAAAAATTAAAAAAAATTAAAAAAAAGATTTTGAAATAAAAAAATAATCCTTTTTAAGAAATTAAAAAAAATTAGAAAAATTATCAAAAATTTAAAAAAAAATAAAAAAATTTAAAAATTAAAAAGATAGAAATAATTTTTAAAAAAATAAATATAAAAATTTTAAAATTAAAACAAAATTAAAATAAAAATTTAAAAAAAAAATTAAAAAGTGAAAAAAATTAAAACATAAAGAAATTTTTTTTTTTAAAAAATAAAAAACAATTTAAAAATTAAAAAAAAAATTCTAAAAAATTAAAAAACATTTTTGAAATAAAAAAATAATACTTTTAAAAATTTTTTTAAAAATTTAGAAAAATTTTCAAAAATTAAAAAAAAAAATTTTAAAATAAAAAAATTTAAAATATAAAAAAAATTTAAAAATTAAAAAAAAATTAAATTAAAAAAATAATAATATATAAATAATTTTAAAAAAATAAAAAAATTTAAAAAATTAAAAAAAATTTTAAAATTTGATAAAATTAAAAAAAAAATAAAAAACATTTTTGAAATAAAAAAATAATACTTTTAAAAAAATTAAAAAACAAATTAGAAAAATTTTCAAAAATAAAAAAAAATAAAAAATTTTAAAAATTAAAAAAATTAAAAAATATAGAAAAAAAATTAAAAAATAAATAATTTTTTTTAATTTTGTTAAAAAATCGAAACAAATTTAAAAAAAATTTAAAAAATTTCAAAAAATTAAAAAAAAAATTTAATAAATTAAAAAAAGATTTTGAAATAAAAAAATAATCCTTTTTAAAAAATTTAAAAAAAAATTAGAAAAATTATCAAAAATTTAAAAAAAAATAAAAAAATTTAAAAATTAAAAAGATAGAAATAATTTTTAAAAAAATAAATATAAAAATTTTAAAATTAAAACAAAATTAAAATAAAAATTTAAAAAAAAATTTAAAAAGTGAAAAAAATTAAAACATAAAGAAATTTTTTTTTAAAAAAATAAAAAACAATTTAAAAATTTAAAAAAAATTCTAAAAAATTAAAAAACATTTTTGAAATAAAAAAATAATACTTTTAAAAATTTTTTTAAAAATTTAGAAAAATTTTCAAAAATTAAAAAAAAAAATTTTAAAATAAAAAAATTTAAAATATAAAAAAAATTTAAAAATTAAAAAAAAAATTAAATTAAAAAAATAATAATATATAAATAATTTTAAAAAAATAAAAAAATTTAAAAAATTAAAAAAAATTTTAAAATTTGATAAAATTAAAAAAAAAATAAAAAACATTTTTGAAATAAAAAAATAATACTTTTAAAAAAATTAAAAAACAAATTAGAAAAATTTTCAAAAATAAAAAAAAATAAAAAATTTTAAAAATTAAAAAAATTAAAAAATATAGAAAAAAAATTAAAAAATAAATAATTTTTTTTTAATTTTGTTAAAAAATCGAAACAAATTTAAAAAAAAATTTAAAAAATTTCAAAAAATTAAAAAAAAAATTTAATAAATTAAAAAAAAGATTTTGAAATAAAAAAATAATCCTTTTTAAAAAATTTAAAAAAAAATTAGAAAAATTATCAAAAATTTAAAAAAAAATAAAAAAATTTAAAAATTAAAAAGATAGAAATAATTTTTAAAAAAATAAATATAAAAATTTTAAAATTAAAACAAAATTAAAATAAAAATTTTAAAAAAAATTTAAAAAGTGAAAAAAATTAAAACATAAAGAAATTTTTTTTTTTAAAAAATAAAAAACAATTTAAAAATTTAAAAAAAATTCTAAAAAATTAAAAAACATTTTTGAAATAAAAAAATAATACTTTTAAAAAAATTTAGAAAAATTTAGAAAAATTTTCAAAAATTAAAAAAAAAATAAAAAAAATTTTAAAATAAAAAAATTTAAAGTATAAAAAAAAATTTAAAAATTAAAAAAAATTGAAATTAGAAAAATAATAATATATAAATAATTTAAAAAAAAATAAAAAAAATTTTAAAAATTAAAAAAAATTAAAATAAATTTAAAAAAAATTTTAAAATTTGAAAAAATTAAAAAAAATTAAAAAAAAGATTTTGAAATAAAAAAATAATCCTTTTTAAGAAATTAAAAAAAATTAGAAAAATTATCAAAAATTTAAAAAAAAATAAAAAAATTTAAAAATTAAAAAGATAGAAATAATTTTTAAAAAAATAAATATAAAAATTTTAAAATTAAAACAAAATTAAAATAAAAATTTTAAAAAAAATTTAAAAAGTGAAAAAAATTAAAACATAAAGAAATTTTTTTTTAAAAAAATAAAAAACAATTTAAAAATTTAAAAAAAATTCTAAAAAATTAAAAAACATTTTTGAAATAAAAAAATAATACTTTTAAAAAAATTTTTAAAAATTTAGAAAAATTTTCAAAAATTAAAAAAAAAAAAAAAATTTAAAATAAAAAAATTTAAAATATAAAAAAAAAATTTAAAAATTAAAAAAAATTGAAATTAGAAAAATAATAATATATAAATAATTTAAAAAAAAATAAAAAAAATTTTAAAAATTAAAAAAAATTAAAATAAATTTAAAAAAAATTTTAAAATTTGAAAAGTTAAAAAAAAATAAAAAAAAGATTTTGAAATAAAAAAATAATCCTTTTTAAGAAATTAAAAAAAATTAGAAAAATTATCAAAAATTTAAAAAAAAATAAAAAAATTTAAAAATTAAAAAGATAGAAATAAATTTAAAAAAAAATTTTAAAATTTGAAAAAATTATAAAAAAATTAAAAAACATTTTTGAAATAAAAAAATAATACTTTTAAAAAAATTAAAAAAAAATTTAGAAAAATTTTCAAAAATAAAAAAAAATAAAAAAAAATTTAAAAATTAAAAAAATTTTAAAAATTAAAAAAATTAAAAAAATTAAAAAATAAATATTTTTTTTAATTTTGTTAAAAAATTGAAACAAATTTTAAAAAAAAAATTTAAAAATTTAAAAAAAATTTAAAAAAATTTAGAAAAATTATCAAAAATTTAAAAAAATTTAGAAAAATTATCAAAAATTTAAAAAAAATAAAAAAATTAAAAATTAAAAAGATATAAATAATTTTTTAAAAAAATAAATAAAAAAATTTTAAAATTAAAACAAAATTAAAATAAAAATTTTAAAAAAAAATTTAAAAATTGAAAAAAATTAAAAAACATTTTTGAAATAAAAAATAATACTTTTAAAAAATTAAAAAAAAAATTTGAAAAATTTTCAAAAATTTAAAAAAAAATAAAAAAATTTAAAAATTAAAAAGATAGAAATAATTTTTAAAAAAATAAATATAAAAATTTTAAAATTAAAACAAAATTAAAATAAAAATTTAAAAAAAAATTTAAAAATTGAAAAAAATTAAAACATAAAGAAATTTTTTTTAAAAAAATAAAAAACAATTTAAAAATTTAAAAAAAATTCTAAAAAATTAAAAAACATTTTTGAAATAAAATAATAATACTTTTAAAAAAATTTTAAAAAATTTAGAAAAATTTTCAAAAATTAAAAAAAAAAAAAAAATTTAAAATAAAAAAATTTAAAATATAAAAAAAAATTTAAAAATTAAAAAAAATTGAAATTAGAAAAATAATAATATATAAATAATTTAAAAAAAAATAAAAAAAATTTTAAAAATTAAAAAAAATTAAAATAAATTTAAAAAAAATTTTAAAATTTGAAAAAATTAAAAAAAATTAAAAAAAAGATTTTGAAATAAAAAAATAATCCTTTTTAAGAAATTAAAAAAAATTAGAAAAATTATCAAAAATTTAAAAAAAAATAAAAAAATTTAAAAACATTTTTGAAATAAAATAATAATACTTTTAAAAAAATTTTAAAAAATTTAGAAAAATTTTCAAAAATTAAAAAAAAAATAAAAAAAAATTTAAAATAAAAAAATTTAAAATATAAAAAAAAATTTAAAAATTAAAAAAAAATTTAAATTAAAAAAATAATAATATATAAATAATTTAAAAAAAATAAAAAAAATTTTAAAAATTAAAAAAAATTAAAATAAATTTAAAAAAAATTTTAAAATTTGAAAAAATTAAAAAAAATTAAAAAAAAGATTTTGAAATAAAAAAATAATCCTTTTTAAGAAATTAAAAAAAAATTAGAAAAATTATCAAAAATTTAAAAAAAAATAAAAAAATTTAAAAATTAAAAAGATAGAAATAATTTTTAAAAAAATAAATATAAAAATTTTAAAATTAAAACAAAATTAAAATAAAAATTTAAAAAAAAAATTAAAAAGTGAAAAAAATTAAAACATAAAGAAATTTTTTTTTTAAAAAAATAAAAAACAATTTAAAAATTTAAAAAAAATTCTAAAAAATTAAAAAACATTTTTGAAATAAAAAAATAATACTTTTAAAAATTTTTTTAAAAATTTAGAAAAATTTTCAAAAATTAAAAAAAAAAATTTTAAAATAAAAAAATTTAAAATATAAAAAAAATTTAAAAATTAAAAAAAAAATTAAATTAAAAAAATAATAATATATAAATAATTTTAAAAAAATAAAAAAATTTAAAAAATTAAAAAAAATTTTAAAATTTGATAAAATTAAAAAAAAAATAAAAAACATTTTTGAAATAAAAAAATAATACTTTTAAAAAAATTAAAAAACAAATTAGAAAAATTTTCAAAAATAAAAAAAAATAAAAAATTTTAAAAATTAAAAAAATTAAAAAATATAGAAAAAAAATTAAAAAATAAATAATTTTTTTTTAATTTTGTTAAAAAATCGAAACAAATTTAAAAAAAAATTTAAAAAATTTCAAAAAATTAAAAAAAAAATTTAATAAATTAAAAAAAAGATTTTGAAATAAAAAAATAATCCTTTTTAAAAAATTTAAAAAAAAATTAGAAAAATTATCAAAAATTTAAAAAAAAATAAAAAAATTTAAAAATTAAAAAGATAGAAATAATTTTTAAAAAAATAAATATAAAAATTTTAAAATTAAAACAAAATTAAAATAAAAATTTTAAAAAAAATTTAAAAAGTGAAAAAAATTAAAACATAAAGAAATTTTTTTTTTAAAAAATAAAAAACAATTTAAAAATTTAAAAAAAATTCTAAAAAATTAAAAAACATTTTTGAAATAAAAAAATAATACTTTTAAAAAAATTTAGAAAAATTTAGAAAAATTTTCAAAAATTAAAAAAAAAATAAAAAAAATTTTAAAATAAAAAAATTTAAAGTATAAAAAAAAATTTAAAAATTAAAAAAAAGTTTAAATTAAAAAAATAATAATATATAAATAATTTAAAAAAATAAAAAAAAATTTAAAAATTAAAAAAATTAAAATAAATTTAAAAAAAAATTTTAAAATTGAAAAAATTATAAAAAAATTAAAAAACATTTTTGAAATAAAAAAATAATACTTTTAAAAAAATTAAAAAAAAATTTAGAAAAATTTTCAAAAATAAAAAAAAATAAAAAAAAATTTAAAAATTAAAAAATTTTAAAAATTTTTTAATTTTGTTAAAAAATCGAAACAAATTTAAAAAAAAATTTAAAAAATTTCAAAAAATTAAAAAAAAAATTTAATAAATTAAAAAAAAGATTTTGAAATAAAAAAATAATCCTTTTTAAAAAATTTAAAAAAAAATTAGAAAAATTATCAAAAATTTAAAAAAAAATAAAAAAATTTAAAAATTAAAAAGATAGAAATAATTTTTAAAAAAATAAATATAAAAATTTTAAAATTAAAACAAAATTAAAATAAAAATTTTAAAAAAAATTTAAAAATTGAAAAAAATTAAAACATAAAGAAATTTTTTTTAAAAAAATAAAAAACAATTTAAAAATTTAAAAAAAATTCTAAAAAATTAAAAAACATTTTTGAAATAAAATAATAATACTTTTAAAAAAATTTTAAAAAATTTAGAAAAATTTTCAAAAATTAAAAAAAAAAAAAAAATTTAAAATAAAAAAATTTAAAATATAAAAAAAAATTTAAAAATTAAAAAAAATTGAAATTAGAAAAATAATAATATATAAATAATTTAAAAAAAAATAAAAAAAATTTTAAAAATTAAAAAAAATTAAAATAAATTTAAAAAAAATTTTAAAATTTGAAAAAATTAAAAAAAATTAAAAAAAAGATTTTGAAATAAAAAAATAATCCTTTTTAAGAAATTAAAAAAAATTAGAAAAATTATCAAAAATTTAAAAAAAAATAAAAAAATTTAAAAACATTTTTGAAATAAAATAATAATACTTTTAAAAAAATTTTAAAAAATTTAGAAAAATTTTCAAAAATTAAAAAAAAAATAAAAAAAAATTTAAAATAAAAAAATTTAAAATATAAAAAAAAATTTAAAAATTAAAAAAAAATTTAAATTAAAAAAATAATAATATATAAATAATTTAAAAAAAATAAAAAAAATTTTAAAAATTAAAAAAAATTAAAATAAATTTAAAAAAAATTTTAAAATTTGAAAAAATTAAAAAAAATTAAAAAAAAGATTTTGAAATAAAAAAATAATCCTTTTTAAGAAATTAAAAAAAAATTAGAAAAATTATCAAAAATTTAAAAAAAAATAAAAAAATTTAAAAATTAAAAAGATAGAAATAATTTTTAAAAAAATAAATATAAAAATTTTAAAATTAAAACAAAATTAAAATAAAAATTTAAAAAAAAAATTAAAAAGTGAAAAAAATTAAAACATAAAGAAATTTTTTTTTTTAAAAAATAAAAAACAATTTAAAAATTAAAAAAAAAATTCTAAAAAATTAAAAAACATTTTTGAAATAAAAAAATAATACTTTTAAAAAATTTTTTAAAAATTTAGAAAAATTTTCAAAAATTAAAAAAAAAAATTTTAAAATAAAAAAATTTAAAATATAAAAAAAATTTAAAAATTAAAAAAAAAATTAAATTAAAAAAATAATAATATATAAATAATTTTAAAAAAATAAAAAAATTTAAAAAATTAAAAAAAATTTTAAAATTTGATAAAATTAAAAAAAAAATAAAAAACATTTTTGAAATAAAAAAATAATACTTTTAAAAAAATTAAAAAACAAATTAGAAAAATTTTCAAAAATAAAAAAAAATAAAAAATTTTAAAAATTAAAAAAATTAAAAAATATAGAAAAAAAATTAAAAAATAAATATTTTTTTTTTAATTTTGTTAAAAAATCGAAACAAATTTAAAAAAAAATTTAAAAAATTTCAAAAAATTAAAAAAAAAATTTAATAAATTAAAAAAAAGATTTTGAAATAAAAAAATAATCCTTTTTAAAAAATTTAAAAAAAAATTAGAAAAATTATCAAAAATTTAAAAAAAAATAAAAAAATTTAAAAATTAAAAAGATAGAAATAATTTTTAAAAAAATAAATATAAAAATTTTAAAATTAAAACAAATTAAAATAAAAATTTAAAAAAAATTTAAAAAGTGAAAAAAATTAAAACATAAAGAAATTTTTTTTTAAAAAAATAAAAAACAATTTAAAAATTTAAAAAAAATTCTAAAAAATTAAAAAACATTTTTGAAATAAAAAAATAATACTTTTAAAAATTTTTTTAAAAATTTAGAAAAATTTTCAAAAATTAAAAAAAAAAAATTTAAAATAAAAAAATTTAAAATATAAAAAAAATTTAAAAATTAAAAAAAAAATTAAATTAAAAAAATAATAATATATAAATAATTTTAAAAAAATAAAAAAATTTAAAAAATTAAAAAAAATTTTAAAATTTGATAAAATTAAAAAAAAAATAAAAAACATTTTTGAAATAAAAAAATAATACTTTTAAAAAAATTAAAAAACAAATTAGAAAAATTTTCAAAAATAAAAAAAAATAAAAAATTTTAAAAATTAAAAAAATTAAAAAATATAGAAAAAAAATTAAAAAATAAATAATTTTTTTTTAATTTTGTTAAAAAATCGAAACAAATTTAAAAAAAAATTTAAAAAATTTCAAAAAATTAAAAAAAAATTTAATAAATTAAAAAAAAGATTTTGAAATAAAAAAATAATCCTTTTTAAAAAATTTAAAAAAAAATTAGAAAAATTATCAAAAATTTAAAAAAAAATAAAAAAATTTAAAAATTAAAAAGATAGAAATAATTTTTAAAAAATAAATATAAAAATTTTAAAATTAAAACAAAATTAAAATAAAAATTTTAAAAAAAATTTAAAAATTGAAAAAAATTAAAACATAAAGAAATTTTTTTAAAAAAATAAAAAACAATTTAAAAATTTAAAAAAAATTCTAAAAAATTAAAAAACATTTTTGAAATAAAATAATAATACTTTTAAAAAAATTTTAAAAAATTTAGAAAAATTTTCAAAAATAAAAAAAATAAAAAAAAATTTAAAAATTAAAAAAATTAAAAAAATTAAAAAATAAATATTTTTTTTAATTTTGTTAAAAAATTGAAACAAATTTTAAAAAAAAAATTTAAAAATTTAAAAAAAATTTAAAAAAATTTAGAAAAATTATCAAAAATTTAAAAAAATTTAGAAAAATTATCAAAAATTTAAAAAAAATAAAAAAATTAAAAATTAAAAAGATATAAATAATTTTTTAAAAAAATAAATAAAAAAATTTTAAAATTAAAACAAAATTAAAATAAAAATTTTAAAAAAAAAATTTAAAAATTGAAAAAAATTAAAAAACATTTTTGAAATAAAAAATAATACTTTTAAAAAATTAAAAAAAAAATTTGAAAAATTTTCAAAAATTTAAAAAAAAATAAAAAAATTTAAAAATTAAAAAGATAGAAATAATTTTTAAAAAAATAAATATAAAAATTTTAAAATTAAAACAAAATTAAAATAAAAATTTAAAAAAAAATTTAAAAATTGAAAAAAATTAAAACATAAAGAAATTTTTTTTAAAAAAATAAAAAACAATTTAAAAATTTAAAAAAAATTCTAAAAAATTAAAAAACATTTTTGAAATAAAATAATAATACTTTTAAAAAAATTTTAAAAAATTTAGAAAAATTTTCAAAAATTAAAAAAAAAAAAAAAATTTAAAATAAAAAATTTAAAATATAAAAAAAAATTTAAAAATTAAAAAAAATTGAAATTAGAAAAATAATAATATATAAATAATTTAAAAAAAAATAAAAAAAATTTTAAAAATTAAAAAAAATTAAAATAAATTTAAAAAAAATTTTAAAATTTGAAAAAATTAAAAAAAATTAAAAAAAAGATTTTGAAATAAAAAAATAATCCTTTTTAAGAAATTAAAAAAAATTAGAAAAATTATCAAAAATTTAAAAAAAAATAAAAAATTTAAAAACATTTTTGAAATAAAATAATAATACTTTTAAAAAAATTAAAAAACAAATTAGAAAAATTTTCAAAAATAAAAAAAAATAAAAAATTTTAAAAATTAAAAAAATTAAAAAATATAGAAAAAAAATTAAAAAATAAATATTTTTTTTTTAATTTTGTTAAAAAATCGAAACAAATTTAAAAAAAAATTTAAAAAATTTCAAAAAATTAAAAAAAAAATTTAATAAATTAAAAAAAAGATTTTGAAATAAAAAAATAATCCTTTTTAAAAAATTTAAAAAAAAATTAGAAAAATTATCAAAAATTTAAAAAAAAATAAAAAAATTTAAAAATTAAAAAGATAGAAATAATTTTTAAAAAAATAAATATAAAAATTTTAAAATTAAAACAAAATTAAAATAAAAATTTAAAAAAAATTTAAAAAGTGAAAAAAATTAAAACATAAAGAAATTTTTTTTTAAAAAAATAAAAAACAATTTAAAAATTTAAAAAAAATTCTAAAAAATTAAAAAACATTTTTGAAATAAAAAAATAATACTTTTAAAAATTTTTTTAAAAATTTAGAAAAATTTTCAAAAATTAAAAAAAAAAATTTTAAAATAAAAAAATTTAAAATATAAAAAAAATTTAAAAATTAAAAAAAAAATTAAATTAAAAAAATAATAATATATAAATAATTTTAAAAAAATAAAAAAATTTAAAAAATTAAAAAAAATTTTAAAATTTGATAAAATTAAAAAAAAAATAAAAAACATTTTTGAAATAAAAAAATAATACTTTTAAAAAAATTAAAAAACAAATTAGAAAAATTTTCAAAAATAAAAAAAAATAAAAAATTTTAAAAATTAAAAAAATTAAAAAATATAGAAAAAAAATTAAAAAATAAATAATTTTTTTTTAATTTTGTTAAAAAATCGAAACAAATTTAAAAAAAAATTTAAAAAATTTCAAAAAATTAAAAAAAAAATTTAATAAATTAAAAAAAAGATTTTGAAATAAAAAAATAATCCTTTTTAAAAAATTTAAAAAAAAATTAGAAAAATTATCAAAAATTTAAAAAAAAATAAAAAAATTTAAAAATTAAAAAGATAGAAATAATTTTTAAAAAAATAAATATAAAAATTTTAAAATTAAAACAAAATTAAAATAAAAATTTTAAAAAAAATTTAAAAAGTGAAAAAAATTAAAACATAAAGAAATTTTTTTTTTAAAAAATAAAAAACAATTTAAAAATTTAAAAAAAATTCTAAAAAATTAAAAAACATTTTTGAAATAAAAAAATAATACTTTTAAAAAAATTTAGAAAAATTTAGAAAAATTTTCAAAAATTAAAAAAAAAATAAAAAAAATTTTAAAATAAAAAAATTTAAAGTATAAAAAAAAATTTAAAAATTAAAAAAAAGTTTAAATTAAAAAAATAATAATATATAAATAATTTAAAAAAAATAAAAAAAAATTTAAAAATTAAAAAAATTAAAATAAATTTAAAAAAAAATTTTAAAATTTGAAAAAATTATAAAAAAATTAAAAAACATTTTTGAAATAAAAAAATAATACTTTTAAAAAAATTAAAAAAAAATTTAGAAAAATTTTCAAAAATAAAAAAAAATAAAAAAAAATTTAAAAATTAAAAAAATTTTAAAAATTAAAAAAATTAAAAAAATTAAAAAATAAATATTTTTTTTAATTTTGTTAAAAAATTGAAACAAATTTTAAAAAAAAAATTTAAAAATTTAAAAAAAATTTAAAAAAATTTAGAAAAATTATCAAAAATTTAAAAAAATTTAGAAAAATTATCAAAAATTTAAAAAAAATAAAAAAATTAAAAATTAAAAAGATATAAATAATTTTTTAAAAAAATAAATAAAAAAATTTTAAAATTAAAACAAAATTAAAATAAAAATTTTAAAAAAAAAATTTAAAAATTGAAAAAAATTAAAAAACATTTTTGAAATAAAAAATAATACTTTTAAAAAATTAAAAAAAAAATTTGAAAAATTTTCAAAAATTTAAAAAAAAATAAAAAAATTTAAAAATTAAAAAGATAGAAATAATTTTTAAAAAAATAAATATAAAAATTTTAAAATTAAAACAAAATTAAAATAAAAATTTAAAAAAAAATTTAAAAATTGAAAAAAATTAAAACATAAAGAAATTTTTTTTAAAAAAATAAAAAACAATTTAAAAATTTAAAAAAAATTCTAAAAAATTAAAAAACATTTTTGAAATAAAATAATAATACTTTTAAAAAAATTTTAAAAAATTTAGAAAAATTTTCAAAAATTAAAAAAAAAAAAAAAATTTAAAATAAAAAAATTTAAAATATAAAAAAAAATTTAAAAATTAAAAAAAATTGAAATTAGAAAAATAATAATATATAAATAATTTAAAAAAAAATAAAAAAAATTTTAAAAATTAAAAAAAATTAAAATAAATTTAAAAAAAATTTTAAAATTTGAAAAAATTAAAAAAAATTAAAAAAAAGATTTTGAAATAAAAAAATAATCCTTTTTAAGAAATTAAAAAAAATTAGAAAAATTATCAAAAATTTAAAAAAAAATAAAAAAATTTAAAAACATTTTTGAAATAAAATAATAATACTTTTAAAAAAATTTTAAAAAATTTAGAAAAATTTTCAAAAATTAAAAAAAAAATAAAAAAAAATTTAAAATAAAAAAATTTAAAATATAAAAAAAAATTTAAAAATTAAAAAAAAATTTAAATTAAAAAAATAATAATATATAAATAATTTAAAAAAAATAAAAAAAATTTTAAAAATTAAAAAAAATTAAAATAAATTTAAAAAAAATTTTAAAATTTGAAAAAATTAAAAAAAATTAAAAAAAAGATTTTGAAATAAAAAAATAATCCTTTTTAAGAAATTAAAAAAAAATTAGAAAAATTATCAAAAATTTAAAAAAAAATAAAAAAATTTAAAAATTAAAAAGATAGAAATAATTTTTAAAAAAATAAATATAAAAATTTTAAAATTAAAACAAAATTAAAATAAAAATTTAAAAAAAAAATTAAAAAGTGAAAAAAATTAAAACATAAAGAAATTTTTTTTTTTAAAAAATAAAAAACAATTTAAAAATTAAAAAAAAAATTCTAAAAAATTAAAAAACATTTTTGAAATAAAAAAATAATACTTTTAAAAAATTTTTTAAAAATTTAGAAAAATTTTCAAAAATTAAAAAAAAAAATTTTAAAATAAAAAAATTTAAAATATAAAAAAAATTTAAAAATTAAAAAAAAAATTAAATTAAAAAAATAATAATATATAAATAATTTTAAAAAAATAAAAAAATTTAAAAAATTAAAAAAAATTTTAAAATTTGATAAAATTAAAAAAAAAATAAAAAACATTTTTGAAATAAAAAAATAATACTTTTAAAAAAATTAAAAAACAAATTAGAAAAATTTTCAAAAATAAAAAAAAATAAAAAATTTTAAAAATTAAAAAAATTAAAAAATATAGAAAAAAAATTAAAAAATAAATATTTTTTTTTTAATTTTGTTAAAAAATCGAAACAAATTTAAAAAAAAATTTAAAAAATTTCAAAAAATTAAAAAAAAAATTTAATAAATTAAAAAAAAGATTTTGAAATAAAAAAATAATCCTTTTTAAAAAATTTAAAAAAAAATTAGAAAAATTATCAAAAATTTAAAAAAAAATAAAAAAATTTAAAAATTAAAAAGATAGAAATAATTTTTAAAAAAATAAATATAAAAATTTTAAAATTAAAACAAAATTAAAATAAAAATTTAAAAAAAATTTAAAAAGTGAAAAAAATTAAAACATAAAGAAATTTTTTTTTAAAAAAATAAAAAACAATTTAAAAATTTAAAAAAAATTCTAAAAAATTAAAAAACATTTTTGAAATAAAAAAATAATACTTTTAAAAATTTTTTTAAAAATTTAGAAAAATTTTCAAAAATTAAAAAAAAAAAATTTAAAATAAAAAAATTTAAAATATAAAAAAAATTTAAAAATTAAAAAAAAAATTAAATTAAAAAAATAATAATATATAAATAATTTTAAAAAAATAAAAAAATTTAAAAAATTAAAAAAAATTTTAAAATTTGATAAAATTAAAAAAAAAATAAAAAACATTTTTGAAATAAAAAAATAATACTTTTAAAAAAATTAAAAAACAAATTAGAAAAATTTTCAAAAATAAAAAAAAATAAAAAATTTTAAAAATTAAAAAAATTAAAAAATATAGAAAAAAAATTAAAAAATAAATAATTTTTTTTTAATTTTGTTAAAAAATCGAAACAAATTTAAAAAAAAATTTAAAAAATTTCAAAAAATTAAAAAAAAAATTTAATAAATTAAAAAAAAGATTTTGAAATAAAAAAATAATCCTTTTTAAAAAATTTAAAAAAAAATTAGAAAAATTATCAAAAATTTAAAAAAAAATAAAAAAATTTAAAAATTAAAAAGATAGAAATAATTTTTAAAAAAATAAATATAAAAATTTTAAAATTAAAACAAAATTAAAATAAAAATTTTAAAAAAAATTTAAAAATTGAAAAAAATTAAAACATAAAGAAATTTTTTTTAAAAAAATAAAAAACAATTTAAAAATTTAAAAAAAATTCTAAAAAATTAAAAAACATTTTTGAAATAAAATAATAATACTTTTAAAAAAATTTTAAAAAATTTAGAAAAATTTTCAAAAATAAAAAAAAATAAAAAAAAATTTAAAAATTAAAAAAATTAAAAAAATTAAAAAATAAATATTTTTTTTAATTTTGTTAAAAAATTGAAACAAATTTTAAAAAAAAAATTTAAAAATTTAAAAAAAATTTAAAAAAATTTAGAAAAATTATCAAAAATTTAAAAAAATTTAGAAAAATTATCAAAAATTTAAAAAAAATAAAAAAATTAAAAATTAAAAAGATATAAATAATTTTTTAAAAAAATAAATAAAAAAATTTTAAAATTAAAACAAAATTAAAATAAAAATTTTAAAAAAAAAATTTAAAAATTGAAAAAAATTAAAAAACATTTTTGAAATAAAAAATAATACTTTTAAAAAATTAAAAAAAAAATTTGAAAAATTTTCAAAAATTTAAAAAAAAATAAAAAAATTTAAAAATTAAAAAGATAGAAATAATTTTTAAAAAAATAAATATAAAAATTTTAAAATTAAAACAAAATTAAAATAAAAATTTAAAAAAAAATTTAAAAATTGAAAAAAATTAAAACATAAAGAAATTTTTTTTAAAAAAATAAAAAACAATTTAAAAATTTAAAAAAAATTCTAAAAAATTAAAAAACATTTTTGAAATAAAATAATAATACTTTTAAAAAAATTTTAAAAAATTTAGAAAAATTTTCAAAAATTAAAAAAAAAAAAAAAATTTAAAATAAAAAAATTTAAAATATAAAAAAAAATTTAAAAATTAAAAAAAATTGAAATTAGAAAAATAATAATATATAAATAATTTAAAAAAAAATAAAAAAAATTTTAAAAATTAAAAAAAATTAAAATAAATTTAAAAAAAATTTTAAAATTTGAAAAAATTAAAAAAAATTAAAAAAAAGATTTTGAAATAAAAAAATAATCCTTTTTAAGAAATTAAAAAAAATTAGAAAAATTATCAAAAATTTAAAAAAAAATAAAAAAATTTAAAAACATTTTTGAAATAAAATAATAATACTTTTAAAAAAATTAAAAAACAAATTAGAAAAATTTTCAAAAATAAAAAAAAATAAAAAATTTTAAAAATTAAAAAAATTAAAAAATATAGAAAAAAAATTAAAAAATAAATATTTTTTTTTTAATTTTGTTAAAAAATCGAAACAAATTTAAAAAAAAATTTAAAAAATTTCAAAAAATTAAAAAAAAAATTTAATAAATTAAAAAAAAGATTTTGAAATAAAAAAATAATCCTTTTTAAAAAATTTAAAAAAAAATTAGAAAAATTATCAAAAATTTAAAAAAAAATAAAAAAATTTAAAAATTAAAAAGATAGAAATAATTTTTAAAAAAATAAATATAAAAATTTTAAAATTAAAACAAAATTAAAATAAAAATTTAAAAAAAATTTAAAAAGTGAAAAAAATTAAAACATAAAGAAATTTTTTTTTAAAAAAATAAAAAACAATTTAAAAATTTAAAAAAAATTCTAAAAAATTAAAAAACATTTTTGAAATAAAAAAATAATACTTTTAAAAATTTTTTTAAAAATTTAGAAAAATTTTCAAAAATTAAAAAAAAAAATTTTAAAATAAAAAAATTTAAAATATAAAAAAAATTTAAAAATTAAAAAAAAAATTAAATTAAAAAAATAATAATATATAAATAATTTTAAAAAAATAAAAAAATTTTAAAAATTAAAAAAAATTTTAAAATTTGATAAAATTAAAAAAAAAATAAAAAACATTTTTGAAATAAAAAAATAATACTTTTAAAAAAATTAAAAAACAAATTAGAAAAATTTTCAAAAATAAAAAAAAATAAAAAATTTTAAAAATTAAAAAAATTAAAAAATATAGAAAAAAAATTAAAAAATAAATAATTTTTTTTTAATTTTGTTAAAAAATCGAAACAAATTTAAAAAAAAATTTAAAAAATTTCAAAAAATTAAAAAAAAAATTTAATAAATTAAAAAAAAGATTTTGAAATAAAAAAATAATCCTTTTTAAAAAATTTAAAAAAAAATTAGAAAAATTAT